>NC_037329.1:2700000-3000000 GCF_002263795.3 Bos taurus | reverse complement strand
CAAAGTCTTGTGTACTTTTGCCTTTATTTTTCTGATAGAAGAGCACCTTTCAGTGTTTCTTGTAAGGCAAGTGTAGTGTTGGTGAACTTCCTCAGCTTTTGTTTGTCTTAGAAAACCTTTATTTCTTCTTTGTATCTAAAGGACAATTTTGCTGGATAGAGTATTCTTGGGTGACAGTTTTTATCTTTCTATATTTTAAGAATGGCATTGCACTCCCTCTTTGCCTGCAGGGTTTATACTGAGAAGTCTGCTAATGGACTCATGGGGTAATTTTATTTTATTTATTTTTTTACTTTTTATTAAGGTATAGTTGATTTGCAATGTTGTGTTAGTTTCTACTATATAGCAAAGTGAATTTATTATACATATACCTAAACTAACTCTTTTTCTAGATTCTTTTCCTATATAGGCCGTTACAAATTATTGAAGAAAACTCCCTGTATTGTACAGTAAATCCTTATTGTTTCTATTTTATATATAATATTTTGTGTGTATACTAATTTCAACCTTTCCATTTATCATTTCCCCTTTCCCCCCTCATTTTCTACATCTCTAACTCTATTTATGTTTTGTAGATAAGTTCGTTGGTATCTTTTAAAAAGTATATTCCACACATAAACAATATAATATGATATTTGTTTTTCTCTGCCCGACATTTCACTCAGTATCACAAATTCTAGGTCCATCTATGTTTCTGTAAATGGTATTATTTTGTTCTTTTCTATGGTTGAGGACTATTCTACTGTATATATGTATCACCAAGTCTTTATTCATTCTTCTCTTGATGGACATTTACTTTGCTTCTATGTCCTGGCTATTGTAAATAGTGCTGAAATGAATATTAGGGTGCATGTATCATTTGTAACTGTGATTTTCTCTAGATACAGGCCCAGGAGCGTGATTCCAGGATCATATTGTAGCTCTAATTTTTCAAGGGACCTCTAATTTTCTCCATATTAGCTATACCAATTTGTATTCCTATACACCTTGTAGATGGCTTCCTTTTCTGCACACTCAAGATTTCCTGATGATAGTCATTCTGGTGGGTGTTAGATGATACCTCTTTGTAGTTTTGATTTAATTTCTCCATAAGTAGTGATGTTGAACATCTTTTAACATGCTTTTTAACTGCATGCATGACTTCTTTGGAGAAATGTCTACTTAGATCTTCCACTGATTTTTTTTTAATTTTTTTTTAAATTGAGCTACATGAGTTGTTTGTATAATTTGGAGTTTAATCTTTTATCAATTGCTTCATTTGCAAATATTTTCTCCCATTCTGAGGGCTGTCTTTTGTTTATGGTTTACACCGATTCAGTGTAATCCCAATCAAACTACCAATGGCATTTTTTACAGAATTAGAACAAAAAATTTTGCAATTTGTATGGAAACACAAAAGACCTTGAATAGCCAAAGCAATCTTGAGAAAGAGAAACAAAGCTGGAGAAGTCAGGCTCCCTGACTTCATACAATACTGAAAAGCTACAGTTATCAAACAGTATTATACTGGCACAAAAACAGAAATATAGATCAGTGGAATGAGAAAGTTCAGAGATAAATTCACTCACCTATGGTTAGCTATGATAAAAGAGACAAAATATACAGTGGAAAAAAGATAGCCTCTTCAATAAATGGTGCTGGGCAAATTGTACAGCTACATGTAAAAGAATGAAATTAGAGCACTTCCTAACACTATACACAAAAATAAACTCCAAATGGACTAAATACCTAAATATAAGGCTCGATACTCTAAAACTCTTTAGAGGAAAACATAGGCAGAACACTCTCTAAGATAAATCATAGTATGATCTTTTTTGATCTACTTTCTAGACTAATGAAAATAAAAACAAAAACAAATAAATGGGACCTAATTAAACTTAAAGGTTTTGCACAGCAAAGAAAATGATAAACAAAATGCCGTTCTATTTTTTTGGTGCAGTGTTACAGTGGTTCACCATAGTGCTTGATGTGTTTTCTGAAATCACATTTGAAGTACCAACAGGTGAGAAATTCACCTTTTGTTTTACAGAAAGTGGTGCTACAGCACAGGCTTTTTGTTTTTCTTACTTACGCTAACTGGTCACATTTACTGATTGTAGCTTGAAGGGGAAAGACAAAAGGAGCTTTTGGTCCACCATGTTGCTGACCAGTGGAGTCAGCGACTACAGTTTTCTTTTTTGCTGTTGTTGTTGTTGCCATATATTAATCACAAATGAAGTGAAAGTCATTCAGTCATGTCTGACTCTTTGAGACTCCATGGACTATATAGTCCATGGAATTCTCCAGGCCGGAATACTGGAGTGGGTAGCCTTTCCCTTCCCCAGGGGATCTCACAACCCAGGAATCAAACTCAGGTCTCCCACACTGCAGGCAGATTTTTTTTTACCAGCTGAGCCACCAAGGAAGCCCAAGAATACTGGAGTGGGTAGCCTTTCCCTTCCCCAGGGGATTTCACAACGCAGGAATCAAACTCAGGTCTCCCACACTGCAGGCAGATTTTTTTTACCAGCTGAGCCACCAAGGAAGCCCAAGAATACTGGAGTGGGTAGCTTATCCATTCTGCAGGGGATCTTCCTGACCCAGGAATCAAATTGGAATCTCTTGCTTTCCAGGCAGATTCTTTACCAGCTGACCTACCAGAGAAGCCTTTATTCATCAGAAAGTAGGTAATAAATGCATTTTAATAGAAAAAATAGTAAAATACTTAGGAATAAATTTAACCAAGGATTTGAAAGTTCTGTACACAAACAGACAAATATTCAATGTTCATGGGTTGAAAATAATATTGCTAAAATGCCCAAAGTACCCAGAGTAATCTATAGGTTCAATGTAATCCCTATCAAAATTCGAATGCTATTTTTTAATACAAGAAAAAAAAATCCTAAAAGTCGTACAAAATCACAAAATACCCTGCCTAGTCAAAGCAATCTTGAGAAAAAATCTGGATTTATTATAATTCCTGATATCAAACTATACTGCTATAATAATCTAAATGCACATGTCCCTGGTATAAAAAAAATTGACACATTTACAAATGCTATAGAGTTAAGAATCCAGGAATAAAATCTCACATAGTCAAGTAATATTTGACAAAGAAGTCAAGAATATTAATTAGAGAATGTATAGTGTCTTATACATGGTGGCTTGAAAACTGAATAACCCACATGAAGGAGCATAAAATTAGATGCCAATTTTACACTGTTCACAAAAGAGAAATTAAAATAAATTATAGACTTAAATGTAAGGACTGAAACAACAACAGCAAAAATCTCCTACAAGAAATAAGAGGGCTTAATATAAAAAAAAATAAAGGGTTAATATCAAAAGTATATACAGAGCTCACACAATTCAATAACAAAACAACAAGCAATACAATTAAAAGTGAGCAGAGACTCTGAGTAGACATTTTTCCAAAGAAGACATACAAATGTCAAAGTGCTACATAAGAATGATGCTTGACTTCACTAATTATCAGGTATCAAGGAAATACAAATCAAATCCACAATGAAATATCAATTCACACTTGTTAGAATGACTATTATCAAAAAGGTAAGTGATAACAAGTATTGGAAATGATATGGAAAAAATAGATCTTTGTGCAATATTATTGTATTTATTTATTTGGTTGTGCCAGGTCTTAGCTGTAGCATGCAGGATCTTTCAGAAAAGGCAATGGCAATCCACTCCAGTGTTCTTGCCTGGAAAATCCCATGGACAGAGAAGCCTGATAGGCTGCAGTCCATGGGGTCACAAAGAGTCAGACATGCCTGAAGCAACTTAGCAGCAGCAGCAGCGGGATCTTTGATCATCGTTGAGGCCAGCAGGACCTTTAGTTGTGGCATGAAAACTTTTAGTTGTGGCATGTGGGATCTAGTTCCCTGACGAAGGATAGAAACCAGGCCTACTGTACTGGGAGCATGGAGTCTCAAGCGCTGGAACACCGGGGAAGTCTCCCTGTGCATTGTTACTGAGAGTGTAGCTGTTATGGAAAAAATGCTTTGTTATTGCTCTCCAGAGGATCTTCCTAACCCTAACCCAGGGATTGAACCCAGGTCTCCCACATTATGGGCAGATTCTTTACTGTCTGAGCTACCAAAGAAACCCAAACTTTATGAATGCTCAAAAAATAAATATAGGACTACCGTATGATCCAGCAATACCATCTAGATATTGAAGAGATATCCACACTCCAATGTTCATTACAGAATTATTTCCAAAAGCAAAGACATGGAAACCACTTGAGTGCTCAATGGATAAATGCAGACAAAAAATTATACAGTGGCTATAATTACCTTGTCCCATATTTGGTAAATGCAAACAAAACAAAACACTTTGCAATGAATAGAAAAATAAATATTCTTATAAAAGAAATAAAAACTATGAAAACAAAAAAAATAAATATTAGAAGTTGAAACTATAGTCTGTGACAGGAAATGCTAGATGAGCTCAATAGTAGAATGGAAAGAAAGGAAAACAGAATCTTGAAAATAGACTCAAGCTAATTATTAAATCTAAATAGCAAAGGAAAAAAAAGAGTTGGATAAAATGAGCAGAAACTCAGAAATCATTGGAACTATTTGGGAAATATAGTATGAACAACATTTAGTCCAAGGATGAGAAAAGAAAGAAAAGAGCCAAAATAAAGCAAACTAAAATAAATAAATCAAGGAAACCATTAAACATTTTTGAATGCATCTGAAAATTTGTATGGAAATACAAAAAGCCACAGCAAAATGTTAAATGTGTATCAAATCAAATTTGATATACAATTTAAAAAAAATTTTTTTTGCTCATAATATTGTATTGGTTTTGCCATATATCAACATGAATCTGCCACAGGTATACACGTGTTCCCCATTCTGAATCCTCCTCCCACCTCCCTCCCCGTAGCATCCCTCTGGGTCGCCCCAGTGCACCAGCCCCAAGCATCCAGTATCGTGCATCGAACCTGGACTGGTGACTCGTTTCATATATGATATTATACATGTTTCAATGCCATTCTCCCAAATCATCCCACCCTCTCCCACACCCACAGAGTCCAAAAGACTGTTCTATACATCAGTGTCTCTTTGGCTGTCTCGTATACAGGGTTATTGTTACCATCTTTCTAAATTCCATATATACTGCTGGGCATACACACTGAGGAAACCAAAATTGATACACAATTTTTGATGTGTCATTTTTTTTTATATCCCTTTTCCAGTTTGTAAGAAATTCAGTTGACAAAAGCACATGCTCAATGACATCACAAGGATGCAATTAGCAAAATCTAGGAGGTGGAAACTCAATAGGATCACTGGTCTTTCTTCAATAACTAAACTGCAGGGAAAAAAGAAATAGGAATTGAGGGCTTGAGAGTCAAATAAATAATGTGAATCCTAATTCAAAGAATCCTACTGAGAAAGTTCAGTTCAGTTCAGTCGCTCAGTCATGTCCAACTTTTTGTGACCCCATGGACTGCAGCATGCCAGGTCTCCCTGTTCATTGCCAACTCCCAGAGTTTACTCAAACTCATGTCCACTGAGTCAGTGATGCCATCCAACCATCTCATCCTCTGTCATCCCCTTCTCCTCCCACCTTCAATCTTTCCCAGCATCTGAGTCTTTTCCAATGAGTCAACTCTTTGCATGAGGTGGCCAAAGTATTGGAGTTTCAGCTTTAGCATCAGTCCTTCCATTGAACATCCAGGACTGATCTCCTTTAGGATGGACTGGTTGGATCTCCTTGCAGTCCAAGGGACTCTCAAGAGTCTTCTCCAACATCACAGTTCAAACACATCAATACTTTGACACTCAGCTTTCTTTATAGTCCAACTCTCACATCCATACATGACTACTGGGATAACCATAGCTTTGACTAGACAGACCTTTGTTGGGAAAATAATGTCTCTGCATTTTATATATATATATATATATATATATATATATATATATAATTAGGAGGTAATTTATTTATTATTTATTTATTTTAATTGGAGGATAATTACTTTAAAATATTGTAATGGTTTTTGCCATACATTGACATGAATCAGCCATGGGTGTACATATGTTCCCCATCCTGAACCCCCCTCCCACCTCCCTCCCCATACCATCCCTCCGGGTTATCCCAGTGCACCAGCCCTGAGCACCCTGTCTCATGCATCGAACCTGGACTGGTGATCTGTTTCACATATGATAATATGCATATTTCAATGCTACCCTCTCAAATCATCCCACCCTCGCCTTCTCTCACAGAGTTCAAAAGGTTCTATACATATATGTCTCTTTTGCTGTCTCACATATAGGATTATCATTACCATCTTTCTAAATTCCATATATATGCGTTAGTATATGGTATTGGTGTTTTTCTTTCTCACTTACTTCACTCTGTATAATAGGCTCCAGTTTCATCCACCTCATTAGAACTGATTCAAGTGTATTCTTTTTAATGGTTGAGTAATATTCCATTGTGTATATGTACCACAGCTTTCTTATCCATTTGTCTGCTGATAGACATCTAGGTCGCTTCCATGTCCTGGCTATTATAAACAGTGTTGTGATGAACATTGGGGTACATGTGTCTCTTTCTTTTTTTTTTAATTTAATTTTATTTTTAAACTTTACATAATTGTATTAGTTTTGCCAGATATCAAAATGTATCCACCACAGGTATACATGCATTCCCCATCCTGAACCCTCCTCCCTCCTCCCTCCCCATACCATCCCTCTGGGTCATCCCAGTGCACTAGCCCCAAGCATCCAGTATCATGCATCGAACCTGGACTGGCATCTCATTTCATACATGATATTTTACATGTTTCAACGCCATTCTCCCAAATCTTCCCACCCTCTCCCTCTCCCACAGAGTCCATAAGACTGTTCTATACATCACTGTCTCTTTTCCTGTCTCGTACACAGGGTTATTGTTACCATCTTTCTAAATTCCATATATATGCGTTAGTATACTGTATTGGTGTTTTTCCTTCTGGCTTACTTCACTCTGTATAATAGGCTCCAGTTTCATCCACCTCATTAGAACTGATTCAAATGCATTCTTTTTAGTGGCTGAGTAATACTCCATTGTGTATATGTACCACAGCTTTCTTATCCATTCATCTGCTGATGGGCATCTAGGTTGCTTCCATGTCCTGGCTATTATAAACAGTGCTGCGATGAACATTGGGGTACACGTGTCTCTTTCCCTTCTGGTTTCCTCAGTGTTTATGCCCAGCAGTGGGATTGCTGGATCATAAGGCTTTCAATTCTAGTTTCCTCGGTGTATATGCCCAGCAGTGGGATTGCTGGGTCATATGGCAGTTCTATTTGCAGTTTTTTAAGAAATCTTCACACTGTTCTCCACAGTGGCTGTACTAGTTTGCATTCCCATGAGCAGTGGAAGAGGGTTCTCTTTTCTCCACACCTTTCCAGCATTTATTGTTTGTAGATTTTTGGATAGAAGCCATTCTGACTGGCATAAGATGAAACCTCATTGTGGCTTGATTTATGGCAACCCGGCTTCCCTCATGGCTCAGAAGTTAAAGCGTCTGCCTCTAATGCAGGAGACCTGAGTTTGATCCCTGGGTCGGGAAGATCCTCTGGAGAAGGAAATGGCAACCCACTACAGTAGTCTTGCTTGGAGAATCCCATGGACGGAGGAGCCTGGTGGGCTACAGTCCACAGGGTCACAAAGATTCAGACACAACTGAGTGACTTAACTTTCAACTAACTTTCAACTTTCTTTGTGGTTTGATTTGCATTTCTCTGATAATGAGTGATGTTGAGCATCTTTTCATGTTTGTTAGCCATATGCATTTCTTGTTTGGAGAAATGTCTGTTTAGTTCTTTGACCCATTTTTTTCATTGGGTCGCTAATTTTTCTGGAATTGAGCTGCAAGAGTTGCTTGTATATTTTTGAGATTAATTCCTTATCAGTTGCTCCGTTTGCAATTATTTTCTCACATTCTAAAGGCTGTCTTTTCACTTTTCTTATAGTTTCCTTCGTTGTGCAAAAGCTTTTAATTTTAATTAGGCCCCATTTGTTTATTTTTGCTTTTATTTCCATTACTCTGGAAGGTGAGTCATAGAGGGTCCTGCTGTGATTTATGTCAGAGAGTATTTTGCCTATATTTTCCTCTAGGAGTTTCATAGTTTCTAGTCTTACATTTTGAGTTTATTTTCAGTATGGTGTTAGAAAGTGTTCTAGTTTCATTCTTTTACAGTTGTTGACCAGTTTTCCCAGAACCACTTGTTAAAGAGATTGTCTTTAATCCATTGTATATTCTTGCCTCCTGTGTCAAATATAAGGTGTCCATAGGTGTGGATTTATCTCTGGGTTTTCTATCTTGTTCCATTGATCTATATTTTTGTCTTTGTGCCAGTACCATACTGTCTTGATGACTGTAGCTTTGTAGTATAGCCTGAAGTCAGGAGGTTGATTCCTCCCATTCTATTCTTCTTTCTCAAGATTTCTTTGGCTATTTGAGGCTTTTTGTATTTCCATAAAATTGTGAAAGTATTTGTTCTAGTTCTGTGAAAAATACCATTGGTAGCTTGACAGGGATTGCACTAAATCTATAGATTTCTTTGGGTAGTATACTCATTTTCTTCCAGTCCATGACTGGAATAAAGTCATGGTATATTTCTCCATCTATCTGTGTCCTCTTTGATTTCTTTCATCAGTGTTTTATAGTTTTCTATATATAAGTCTTTTGTTTCTTTAGGTAGATATATTCCTAAATATTTTATTCTTTTCTTTGCAATGATGAGTGGAATTGTTGCCTTAATTTCTCTTTCTGTTTTTTCATTGTTAGTGTATAGGAATGCAAGGGATTTCTGTGTGTTGATTTTATATCCTGCAACTTTACTATATTCATTGATCAGCTCTAGTAATTTTCTGGTGGAGTCTTTAGGGTTTTCTATGTAGAGGATCATGCCATGTGCAAACAGTGAGTTTTACTTCTTTTTTAATCTTGACTCCTTTTATTTCTTTTTCTACTCTGATGGCTGTGGCCAAAACTTCAAAAACTATGTTGAATAGTAGTATGAGAATGGGCACCCTTGTGTTGTTTCTGACTTTAGGGGAAATGCTTTCACTTTTTCACCATTGAGGATAATGTTTGCTGTGGGTTTATCATATATAGCTTTTATTATGTTGAGGTATGTTCCTTCTATGCCTGCTTTCTGGAGGGTTTTTATAATAAATGAATGTTGAATTCTGTCAGTGGCTTTATCTGCATCTATTGAAATAATCATATGGTTCCTATCTTTCAATTTGGTAATGTGGTGTATTACATTGATTGATTTGTGGATATTATAGAATCCTTGCATTCCTGAGATAAAGCCCACTTGGTCATGATGTATGATCCTTTAGAATATGTTGTTGGATTCTGTTTGGTAGAATTTTGTTAAGGATTTTTGCATCTATGTTCATCAGTGATATTGGCCTGTTGTCTTCTTATTTTGTGGCATCTTTGTTTAATTTTGGTATTAGGGTGATGCTGGCCTCATAGAATGAGTTTGGAAGTTTATATTCCTCTGAAATTTTCTGGAAGAGTTTGAGTAAGATCAATGCCATCTCTTTTCTAAATTTTTGGTAGAATTCAGCTGTGAAGCCGTCTCTCCTGGGCTTTTTTTGCTGGAAGATTTCTGATTACAGTTTCGATTTCCATGCTTGTGATGGGTCTGTTAAGATTTTCTATTTCTTCCTGGTTCAGTTTTGGAAAGTTATACTTTTCTAAGAATTTGTCCATTTCTTCCAAGTTGTTCATTTTATTGGTATGTAGTTGCTGATAGTAGTTTCTATGATCCTTTGTATTTCTCTGCTGTCTGTTGTGATTGCTCCATTTTCATTTCTAATTTTGTTGATTTGATTCTTCTCCCTTTGTTTCTTGATGAATCTGTGTAATGGTTTGTCAATTTTATTTATCTTCTCAAAGAACCAGCTTTTAGCTTTGTTGATTTTTGCTATGGTCTTTTTTGTTTCTTTTGCATTTATTTCTGCCCTAATTTTAAAGATTTCTTTCCTTCTATTAACCCTAGGGTTCTTCATTTCTTCCTTTTCTAATTGCTTTAGGTGTAGGATTAGATTATTTATTTGACTTTTTTCTTGTTTCTTGAGGTAAACCTGTATTGCTATGAACCTTCCCCTTAGCGTTGCCTTTACAGTGTTCCATAGGTTTTGGATTGTGTTTTAATTTTCATTTGTTTCTATGCATATTTTGATTTCTTTTTTATTTCTTCTATGATTTGTTGGTTATACAGAAGCTGTTGTTTAGCCTCTGTATGTTGGAATTTTTCATAGTTTTTTTTTTTCCTGTAATTAATATCTAATCTTAATGCACTGTGGTCAGAAAAAATGCTTGGAATGATTTCAAGTTCTTTGAATTTACCAATGCTAGATTTATGGCCCAGGATGTGATCTCTTCTGGAGAAGGTTCCATGTGCACTTGAGAAAAAGGTGAAATTCATTGTTTTGGGGTGAAATGTCCTATAGATATCAATTAGGTCTGTCTGGTCAATTGTGTCATTTAAAGTTTGTGTTTCTTTGTTAATTTTCTATTTAGTTGATCTATCCATAGGTGTGAGTGGGATATTAAAGTCTCCCACTATAATTGTTTTATCATTAATTCACCCTTTCATACTTGTTAGCATTTGCCTTACATATTGTGAGGCTCCTATGTTGGGTGCATATACATTTATAATTGTTGTATATTCTTCTTGGATTGATCCTTTGATCATTATGTAGTGTCCTTCTTTGTCTCTTTTCACAGCCTTTGTTTTAAAGTCTACTTTATCTGATATGAGTATTGTTACTCCTGCTTTTCCTTTTTCTTTTTTTTGGTCTCCATTTGCATGAAATATCTTTTTCCAGCCCTTCACTTTAGTCTGTATGTGTCGCTAGGTTTGAGGTGGGTCTCTTGTAGACAACAAATATAGGGGTCTTGTTTTTGTATCCATTCAGCTAGTCTTTGTCTTTTGATTGGGGCATTCAACCCATTTACATTTAAGGTAATTATTTATAAGTATGATCCCATTGCCATTTACTTTGCTGCTTTGGGTTTGAGTTTATATATCATGTTTCCTGTTTCCTGTCTGAAGAAGATCCTTTAGTATTTGTTGAAGAGCTGGTTTGGCAGTGCTGAATTCTCTCAGCTTTTGCTTGTCTGTAAAGCTTTTGATTTCTCCTTCATATTTGAATTAGATCCTTGCTGGGTACAGTAATCTGGGTTGTAGGTTTTTCTCTTTCATCACTTTAAGAATGTCCTGCCATTCCCTGCTGGCCTGAAGTGTTTCTATTGAAAGATCAGCTGCTATCCTTATGGGAATCCCCATGTGTGTTATTTGTTGTTTTCCGTTTCTGCTTTTAATATTTGTTCTTTCTGTTTAATCTTTGTTAATTTGATTAATATGTGTTTTGGGGGTGTTTTTCCTTGGGCTTATCCTGTTTGGGACTCTCTGGGTTTCTTGGACTTGTGTGACCATTTCCTTCCCCATTTTAGGGAAGTTTTCAACTACTATCTCAAGTATTTTCTCACGGCCTTTCTTTTTGTCGTCTTCTTCTGGGACTCCTATAATTTGAATGTTGGGGTGTTTCACATTGTCCCAGAGGTCCCTGAGGTTGTTCTCATTTCTTTTCATTCTTTTTCCTTTTTTCCTCTCTGCTTCATTTATTTCTACCATTCTATCTTCTACTTCACTTATCCTATCTTCTGCCTTTGTTATTTGACTTTTGGTTCCCTCCAGAGTGTTTCTTATCTCATTTATTGTATTATTCATTATTGATTGACTCTTTTTTATTTCTTCTAGGTCCTTGTTAAACATTTCTTACATCTTCTCAATCCTTATCTCCAGCCTATTTACCTGTAACTCCATTTTGTTTTCAAGATTTTGGATCATTTTTACTATTATTATTCTGAATTATTTTTCAGGTAGACTCCCTATCTCCTCTTCTTTTGTTTGGTTTGGTGGGCATTTATCCTGTTCCTTTACCTGCTGAGTATTTCTCTGACTTTTCATCTTGTTTAGATTGATGTGTTTGGGGTGGCCTTTCTGTATTCTGGCAGATTGCGGTTCCTCTTTATTGTGGAGGTTCTTCCCTATGGGTGGGGTTGGTCAAGTGGCTTGTCAATGTTTCCTGGTTAGGGAAGCTTCTGTCTGTGTTCTGGTTGGTGGGGATGGAATTCTTCTCTCTAGAATGAAATGAAGTGTCCAGTAGTGAGTTTTGAGATGTCTATGGGTTTGGTGTGACTTTGGGAAGCCTGTATATTGAAGGTCAGGGCTATGTTCCTGTGTTGTTGGATAATTTGCATGATATGTTTTGCTATGGAACTTGTTGGCTCTTGGGGGGTGCTTGGTTTCAGTGTAGGTATGGAGGCTTTTGGATGAGCTCTTATTGATTAATGTTCCCTGGAGTCAGGAGTTCTCTGGTGCTCTCAGGTTTTGGACTTCAGTCTCCTGCCTCTGGTTTTCAGTCTTATTCTTACAGTTGCCTCAAGACTTCTCCATCCATACACCATCAATGATAAAACTTCTAGGTTAATGGTGAAAGAATTCACCACAATGAGGGATACCTGGGAAGGTCCACAGAGTTACATGGAGAAGAGAAAAGGGAGGAGGGAAATAGAGGTGACCAGGAGGAGAAGAGGGGGGATCAAAAGGGGAGAGAGCAAGCTAACCAGTAATCACTTCCCTATGTGCTCTCCACAGTCTGAAACCCTCAGAGATGTTCACGGAGTTACACAGAGAAGAGAAGAGGGAGGTAGGAGATAAAGGTGAGCAAGAGGAGAAAAGGGGGAATCAAAAGGGGGGAGAGAGATCTAGGCAGTACTCTATTCCCTAGGTGTTCTCCACAGCCTGGAACACACACAAAGATTCACAGAGTTGGGTAGAGAAGAGAAGGGGGAGGGAAGAGATAGAGGTGACCTGGGGGAGAAAAAGGAGAGTCGAAAGGGGGAGAGAGTAATCAAGCCAGTAATCACACTCCTAAGTAAAAACGGGTACTGAAGATTGGATTCTTAAAGGTACAAAATTGATAACAAAAAGCATAAAGCAAAGATTAAAAATCTAGTGTAGAGATTAGATTCTCAAAAATACAATATTTAAAAAAATCACAAAAGTGTAAGAAATATATATGAAATTTTCTTTAAAAAGTAGGGTCTTTTTTTTTTTTTGCAAGATAATAGTAGGTTATAAAGATGAAAATTAAAGGAGTAACAGAGGACTTAAAGAAAAAGAAAAAACTTTAAGTAAAAAAAAAATGATAATAGTAAAAATATGTCTAGGAATTTCTCTGGAGTTGTTGTGGGCAGTGTGCGGTCAGTTCAGTTTCAGATAGTTCCTTGTTCCAGCTTATACTTCTCAAGATCTATAGGCCCCTTCCCATGTAGTTGGTGTTAACTACAGGGTTTTATCTGTTGCACCTGTCACTTCCAAAGCGGTTCCCTCTGTTTATTTGGCTGCTTCAGTTTGTAGGTCTCTTCAGTGTCTAATTTCTGCCCTGACACAAGGGGGCAAAGGTGGTTGTTTATTTAGGCTCACTTGTTCAGCTGTGCTGTGGGGAGAGAGGAACACTGCAAACAAATATCACTGGCATCTGTGGGGAGTGCTCGCAGTGTCTGGGCAGCACTTTTGCCCCCACTCACAGCATGTGTGCTTTCACGGTCTACACTGCTCAGGCTCCAGGTTGCTCTGCTGCTGAACTGCCTAAAGCAGGCCCTGGGTTGCATGCATTTCCCAGGTCTAAGCAGCTCAGGTTCATGTTCTAGGGTACTCCACAAAGGCGCAGACTTGGCTGGGCCTGCATTTTGTGCCCTTCCCAGGTCTGAGCAGCTCAGACAACCAGGTGCTTGGCAAGTGCACTCTCCGCAGGCAGAGAGTGTGTCTTATCACCTACCCGTTCCAGTTGTTCAGTTTCCTGGGCGTGCAGCAGGCGCAGGTGCATTGTCTCAGGTGTGCCAGCTTCTGGGGAGCTGATCTCTGGCTGAGACCCTCCCGGCAGATGTCAACCATCCAGAATCCCAAGAAGTCTTGATTAGCAACTGGGAGCCTGCTTGCAGTTTGGTAGGGGATGCCATCTCTGGGGCTGAGTTTGCCCCTTTCTGGCTCTGGCTTCCCCTCTCCTGCCTCCCTGTCTCCGGCAGGGGATGGGCTGATCCACAGCCGGCTAGCTCTCCTCTGGTATTCGCTCAGTCCTTTGTTCTGTGAGCGGGGCTGGCAGTGCCTTAGGTTACGGCTTTTTGCGGGATAGTTCTCTTTTTTTATTCCTCTCTCCCTCTGGTTATCCCACAGCTTAGGTTGCTATCTCATGTTAGTTCCCTCAGATTGCCCTCAAAGGTCAGGGCATTCAGGCCTAGTTCTTATCCTAAGCAATGCAGCCCGATCCTCCCTTTTCAGCCCCTACATGCTGGTGGTGGATGCGAGCATCTGGGGTACTTCTCTGCTGGGAGTTGCCATTAGGCACGTAATCTGTGGCTTTTATTTATTTATTTTTCCTCCCAGTTATGTTGTCCTCTGAGATTCCAAAACTCCCCACAGACCCGCCGGTGAGAGGGTTTCCTGGTGTTTATAAACTTCTCCTCTTTTAAGACTCCCAAGCCAGGATCTCCATCCCTAACTCTCTTGTCTCTCTTTTTATCTTTTATATTTTGTCCTACCTCCTTTTGAAGATAATGGGTGCCTGATGTCCTCTGCCAGCATTCAGAAGTTGTTTTGTGAAATTTGCTCAGTGTTCAAATGTTCTTTCAATGAATTTGTGGGGGAGAAAGTGGTCTCCCTGTCCTATTCTTTGCCATCTTAGGACAGCCCCCCATCTCTGTTTTCAATATGCTGTCTAGGTTGGTCATAACTTTTCTTCCAAGGAGCAAGTGTCTTTTAATTTCATGTCTGCAGTCACCATCTGCAGTGATTTTGGAGACCTAAAAATAAAGTCTGACACTTTTTCTACTGTTTCCCCATCTATTTGCCATGAAGTGATGGGGACAGATGCCATGATCTTAGTTCTCCAAATGTTGAGTTTTAAGCCAATATTTTCACTTTCATCAAGAGGCTCTTTAGTTCTTCTTTGCTTTCTGCAATAAGAGTGGTGTCATCTGCATATCTGAGGTTATTGATATTTCTCCTGACATTCTTGATTCCAGTTTGTGCTTCATTCAGCCCAGTGTTTCTCATGATGTACACTGCATATAAGTTAAATAAGCAGGGTGACCATATACAGCCTTGATGTAGTCCTTTCCCTTTTTGGAACCAGTCTGTTGTTCCATTTCCAGTTGTAACTGTTGCTTCCTGACCTGCATACAGATTTCTCAAGAGGCAGGTCAGGTAGGTCAGGTATTCCTATCTCTTTAAGAATTTTTCAGAGTTTGTTGTGGTCCACAAAATCAAAAGCTTTGGAAAAAATATTTATTAAAAAAGTAGTGAAAATTTAAGCACTGATTAGTATTTGTTGAATTTAAACAGCTCATTTTAAAAAAGTAAATTAGTGGTGTCATGGCTATTTTTTTTTAGTAGTTAATTAATTTGAAGTGAAGAATAATTACTTTACAATATTTTAATGGTTTTTCCATACATCAACATGAACTGGTCACAGGTATACATGTGTCTTCACCATCCTGAATCCCCCTCCCACCTTCCTCCCCACACTATCCCTCTGGGTTGTCACCAAGTATTGGTTTTGGGTGCTCTGCTTCATGCACCAAACTTACACTGGTCGTCCATTTTACATATGGTAATGTACATGTATCAATGCTATTCTCTCAAATCATCACATGCTTGCCTTCTTCCACTGAATCCAAAAGTCTGTTCTTTGCATCTTTGTCTCCTTGGATGCCCCGCATGTAGGATCATAGCTACTATCTTTCTAAATTCCATATATATGTGTTAATATACAGCATTTGTCTTTCTCTTTCTGACCTCCTTACTCTATAATACGCTCCAGGTTCATCCACCTCATTAGAACTGACTCAAATGAGTTCATTGTTATAGTTGAGTAACAATTCCATTGCATATATGTACTACAGCTTCCTTATCCATTCATTGGCCAATGTACATTTAGGTTGCTTCTGTGTCCTAGCTATTGCAAATAGTGCTTCAGTAAACATTGGGATACATGTGTCTCTTTCAGTTCTGTTTTGCTCAGGGTATATACCCAGCAGTGGGATTGCTGGGTCATATGGCAGTTCTATTACCAGTTTTTTAAGGTATCTCCACATTATTCTCCATAGTGGCTGTTTCAGTTTGCATTCCCACCAACATTGTAAGAGGGTTCCCTTTTCTCAACACTCCCTCCAGCATTTATTGTTTGTAGATTTTTGATGGTGGCCATTCTGACTGCTGTGATATGATAACTCATTGGGGTTTTTATTTGCATTTCTCTAATAATGACTGATGTTTAGCATCTTTTCAAGTGTTTATTAGCCATCTGTATGTCTTCGCTGGAGAAATATCTGTTTTGGTCTTTTTCCTACTTTTTGATTGGGTTTTTCATTTTTCTGGTATTGAACTGCATGAGCTGCTTGTATATTTTCAAGATTCATTCTTTGTCCATTGTTTCAACTGCTATGATTTTCTCCCATTCTGAGGGTTGTCTTTTCATCTTGCTTAAAGTTTCTTTCATTGTGCAAAAGTTTTTAAGTTTAATAAGGTATAAAGTTAAATTAATTAAATTTAGATTAAATTTAATTTAAACTTAAAATTTTAAGTTTAATTAGTCTGAAGTCAGGAAAGTTGATTCCTCCAATTCCATTTTTCTTTCTCAAGATTGCTTTGGCTATTCAGGGTCTTTTGTGTTTCCATACAAATTCTGAAAATATTTGTTCTACTTCTGTGTAAAATAACATTGATATTTTGATAGGTATTGCATTGAATCTATAGGTTACTTTGGGTAGTATACTCATTTTCACTATATTGATTCTTGAATGCAAGACCATGGTATATTTCTCCATCTATTTGTGTCACATGTGATTTCTTTTTCAGTGTTTCATAGCTTTCTGTGTACAAGTCTTTTGTTTATTTAGGTAAATTTATTCCTAAATATTTCATTCTCTTTTGTTGCAAAAATGAATGGTATTGTTTCCTTAATTTCTCTATCTGATTTTTTGCTGTTAGTTTATAGGAATGCAAATTTCTGTGTATAAATTTTTTATCCTGGAACTTTACTCTATTCATTGATTAGCTCCAGTAGTTTTCTGTTGTCATCTTTAGAGTTTTCCATGTAGAAGATCATATCATCTGAAACAGTGAGAATTTTATTACTTTATTCCAATCTGAATTTATTTTGTTTCTTTTTCTTCTCTGATTTCTGTGGCTATGACTCCAAAACTATATTGATTAGTAGTGATGAGAGTGGACACCCTTGTCTTGTTCCTGATTTTAGAGGGAATGCTTTCAATTTTTTCAATTTTCCATGATCCAGCAGATGTTGGCAATTTGATCTCTGCTTCCTATGCCTTTTCTAAAACCAGCTTGAATAGCTGGAATCTCATGGTTCACATATTGCTGAAGCCTGGCTTGGAGAATATTGAGCATGACTTTACTAGCATGTGAGATGAGTGCAATTGTGTGGTAGTTTGAGCATTCTTTGGCATTGCCTTTCTTTGGAATGAAAACTGACCTTGTCCAATCCTGTGGCCACTGCTGAGTTTTCTAATTTTGCTGGAATATTGAGTGCAGCACTTTCACAGCATCATCTTTTAGGATTTAAAATAAATCAGCTGGAATTCCTAGCTGGAATACAAACACTAGCTTTGTTTGTAGTGATGCTCGTAGAAAGCGGGCCTTACCCACTTGACTTCTCATTCCAGGATGTCTGGCTTTTGGTGAGTGATCACACCATCATGATTATCTTTGTTGTGAAGATCTTTTTTGTACAGTTCTTCTGTGTATTCTTGCCATCTCTTCTTAATATCTTCTGCTTCTGTTAGGTCCCTACTATTTCTGTCCTTTATTGAGCCCATCTTTGCATGAAATATTCCCTTGGTATCTCTAATTTTCTTGAAGAGATCTCTAGTCTTTCCCATTCTCTTGCTTTTCTCTAGTTCTTGCACTGATCACTGAGGGAGGCTTTCTTATGTCTCTTTGCTATTCTTTGGAACTCTGCATTCAAATGTGTAAATCTTTCCTTTTCTCCTTTGCTTTTCACTTCACTTCTCTTCACAGCTATTTGTAAGGCCTCCTCAGACAGCCATTTTGATTTTTTGCATTTCTTTTTCATGGTGATTGTCTTGATCCCTGTCTCCTGTACCTCTGTCCATAGTTCATCAAGTACTCTGTCTATCACATCTAGTCACTTAAGTCTATTTCTCACTTCCAGTGTATAATCACAAAGGATCTGATTTAGGTCATACCTGAATGGTCTAGTGGATTTCCTTACTTTCTTCAATTTAAGTCTGAATTTGGCAATAAGGAGTTCAGTAATGGTCTGAGCCACAGTCAGCTCCTGGTCTTGTTTTTGCTGACTGTATAGAGCTTCTCCATCTTTGGCTGCAACGAACATAATCAATCTGATTTCAGTGTTAACCATCTGGTGATGTCCATGTGTAGACGCTTTTATTGTGTTGTTGGAAAAAGGTGTTTGCTATGACCAGTGTGTTCTCTTGGCAGAACTCTATTAGCCTTTGCTCTGCTTCATTCTGTATTCCAAGGCCAAATTTGCCTGTTACTCCAAGTGTTTCTAGACTTCCTACTTTTGCATTCCAGCCCCCTATAATTAAAAGGACATCTTTTTTGGGTGTTAGTTCTAGAAGGTCTTGTAGATCTTTGTAGAACCATACAGCTTCAGCTTCTTCAGCATTACTGCTTGGGGCATAGGCTTTGATCACCGTGATATTGAATGGTTTGCTTTGGCAACGAACAGAGATCATTCTGTCGTCCAAGGAGCAGCAGCTGCGCGGGTGCAGGAGGACTGAGAGGAGCTTCTCCACATTCAAGGCCAGGAGGGACGACCTCATCCAAGGTAAGGAGCAGCGGCTGCGCTTTGCTGGAGCAGCCATGAAGAGATACCCCACATCCAAGGTAAGAGAAACCCAAGTGAGACAGTAGGTGTTGCAAGAGGGCATCAGAGGGCAGACACACTTAAACCATAATCACAGAGAACTAGCCAATCTGATCACATGGACCACAGCCTTGTCTAACTCAGTGAAACTAAGCCATTCCGTGTGGGGCCACCCAAGACGAACGGGTCATGGTGGAGAGGTCTGATAGAATGTGGTCCACTGGAAAAGGGAATGGCAAACCACTTCAGTATTCTTACATTGAGAACCCCATGAACAGTATGAAAAGGCAAAATGATAGGATACTGAAAGAGGAACTCCCCAGGTCGGTAGGTGCCCAATATGCTACTGCAGATCAATGGAGAAATAACTCCAGAAAGAACGAAGGGATGGAGCCAAAGCAAAAATAACACCAAGTTGTGGATGTGACTGGTGATAGAAGCAAGGTCCAACGCTGTAAGGAGCAATATTGTATAGGAACCTGGTACGCTAGGTCCATGAATCAAGGCAAATTGGAAGTGGTCAAACAGGAGATGGCAAGAGTGAATGTCAAACTGCTAGGAATCAGTGAACTAAAATGGACTGGAATGGGTGAATTTAACTCAGATGACCATTAAATCTACTACTGCAGGCAGGAATCCCTCAGAAGAAATGGAGTAGCCATCATGGTCAACAAAAGAGTCTGAAATGCAGTACTTGGATGCAATCTCAAAAACGACAGAATGATCTCTGTTTGTTTCCAAGGCAAACCGTATTTCGTGCAAATGGAGACCAAAAGAAAGTGGGAGTAGCAATACTCATATCAGATAAAATAGGTTTTAAAATAAAGACTGTTATAAAAGACAAAGAAGGACACTACATAATGATCAAGGGATCAATCCAAGAAGAAGATATAACAATTATAAGTACATATGCACCCAGCATAGGAGCACCTCAATATATAAGACAAATACTAACAGGAATTAAAAGGGAAACTGACAGAAACACAGTAATAATGGCAGACTTTAATACCCCACTCACAACAAGGAACAGATAATCCAGACAGAAAATTAACAAGGAAACACAAGATTTAAATGATATATTAGACCAGTTAGATCTAATTGATATCTACAAGGCATTCCACCCCAGAACAAAGGATTTCACCTTTTCTCAAGTGCACATGGAACATTCTCCAGGATAGATCACATCCTGGGCCACACATCTAGCCTGGGTGAGTTAAAAAAAAAAAATGCAATTGTCTTAAGCATCTTTTCTGATCATAGTGCTATAAGATTAGATATCAGCCACAGGGTAGGGGGTGGATATTAAAAGCACAAACATATAGAGGTTAAAAAACACACTTCTGAATAACATACAGATCACTAAGGAAATAAAAAAAGAAGCAAAAATATGCAAGAAATAAATTACAGTGAAAACATGACAGCCCACATCTGTGGGATTCAGTAAAAATAGTGCTAAGAAGGAGGTTCATAGCAATACAAGCCTACCTCACGAAATAAGAGAGACATCACATAAACAACACAACTTCACACGTAAAGCAACTAGATAAAGAATGACCAAAAAAAAAAAAAAATTAATAGAAGGAAATAAATCATAAAAATCCAAGCAGAAATACATGAAAAAGAAATGGCTATGTTTTAAACAAGTCTGGATGAAGCATAATGAATTTGTTTTTTAGACTAATACAGAGGAACATAAGTATATAGGCAAAAGAAGAGGTAGTTAGTTACAAGGGGCTCTTTTCATTCTCTTGAATATGGATATCCAGTTATCCTAACAAAATTTGTTGAAACACTATTTTTCTACTTAATTATTTTAGCACTCTGGTTGAAGATTGAACATAAATGCAAGGGTTTGTTAATGGACTCTTGATACTAATCAACTGATCAATATGCCTATTATCATGCTAGGGCCAATTAGCAGTTGTTATTGGTGTTTGTTTGTTGGCCTTTCTGAACTAAATCTGTAAATTCTGTACTCTTTTTTGTATGTAGCCACTGAAGTCTCTGCTTGGCTGTCTAAGAGGTCAGTCAATGACTGTACTGATACTTACCTAGTATCTTGATCTGAGAAGTCCCTCAGCCTCTAGTGAGGGGCTCTGCATGTAGGTTAGGGCACTGGTTTAACAAGCAGCCTGGTAGATGGTAACTTTGCCTTACCCCTCACTGCTTGTTTGTGCATAGCCTCATGTTCAGCCCAAGGGAGAGAATAGGACTGTCTCAGAATTTTCTATGGCATTCAGACCTGCAAATGCATGATATCTCCCAGATTTTCATTAATCCATCAGAGCTTTCAGGACCCTTTGTAAAAATGTCAAGTTGCTCAGTCGTGTTCTACTCTTTGCAATCCCATGGACTGTAACCTGCAAGGCTCCTCTGTCCATGGGATTTTCCAGGCAAGAACACTGGAATGGGTTGCCATTTCCTTCTCGAGGGGATCTTCCTGACCAAGGAATCGAACCCAGGTCTCCTTATTTCAGGCAGACTCTTTACCCTCTGAGCCACCAGGGAAGCCCCTTTATGGATACCTTTATGGACACCTAATTCAGGACCCTTTATGGATACCTAATTCTCCAGATTTTCCTTTTAAATTTTTTGGTGGCTTTGTGTTAGTTCCAACTGTTATTACCACAGAAAGCAGCTGCAATATTAATCAATTTACACTGATTATTTGATAGATGACTTTGGGAAAAAGCTATTTACATTGAATGTGCTCTGGGTCAAGTCAAATAAAAACAAAGCCTGTGAGTAGGCTTTTTCAAGGGAACTGCTATATATTTTAAATAATGATAACTCTATGCAAATGAGACTTTGAAAATGAAAGTTAAGTCGCCGAGTCGTGTCCGACTCTTTGCGACCCCATGGACTGTAGCCTATCAGGCTCCTCAGTTCATGGAATTTTCTAGGCAAGAGTACTGGAGTGGGTTTCCATTTCCTTCTTCACAGGATCTTCCTGATCCAGGGATCGATCCCGGGTCTTCCACATTGCGCGCAGACGCTTTACCATCTGAACCACCAGGGAAGCTCAGATGAGGCTTTGGGGAGACCTCAAAATCTATTCTGCCTGGTAGCCTTTAGCCTATTGTTTACCAAAACTATTATGATGGCAAGTCTGTCAGTTTTCAAGGTTACTGAGTAGAGCAAGATGGAAATAAGGTAAGTTAAAATTACACAAACTCTCTGTTATTACTTATATTTAGCCATTTTCCTTGGGTGTTAATTTTGAGTTATTCTCCAGGGTTTTGAGAGATTGCCATAAAATTTTTTTTCCAATGTTCTCATTGCTTTATGGGGAAATAGATTTTCATTAGTCCTTATCATACCATTCTGCAAGTGTTTTCCTTTTTTTCTTGAATATGTAATATCCACTATCTATTAATTTAGCAAACTCATGAGTCAGAGGAATAATGACTTTCACACTACACACTTGGCAACAGGACTATCTATTTTAGGTTGTACATTCAGAACATGCCAAAAACCTACAAACTCTAAAATATGCCCAGATATTTGATTAAGTTTTATAGGGGTTTGGTTGCTTCAGGATTATGAAATCAGTGTTTAAGTCAGTAGTCTGTCGAACTCCTCTAAGAAACTTTGATTGAGCACCAGATCCTACACAACTCTCTTTTCTTTGAGAACCTTCAGTAGTTATAATAAAAAGCAAGCCATCTGTCACAATGTGTACATCTGTGTAATGGTGCTGAGTGAGTCTTTTCTCTGCATTTGGTGACCAGAGTCCACAGTAGAAAATACAGAAATACTAAGCTCTCATGATCTAAATTGGTTCTGGTACCTCCCCCAGGCTTTTCTAAGAGCGAAGTGCTGATTCAGTGACAGAGAGGGCCGAATAACACACAACACTCCCATCAAAGTCATCCCACACAACATCTATATGGGGAATGACTAGTACCACACAAAAGAAGACAACTCAAAAAGAACAAAATGGCTTTCCATCAAAATAAGTGGCAAACTATCTAAGAAGAGTTGGCTTTTCCAACCCATAGTTCCTTTTCCTAATATCAGAAGACTTAGATCTAAGCAAAGAGGAGGGGAAATGTCACCAAAGAAATGGCATTTGGTAAAGTGCAATTGGGGGAAACTCCAAAATCAAAATAACATTGAGCTCTTTGCTGTGTATACTGTGAGAATGAAAACCACTTTAGGGGCCATCCCAGAACACATCAACATCAACCTGAATTGGAACACAGTTATTGTGAAGAGCCCTAGAGGAACCTTGGGGTGGGACTTCAATCACATCAATGTAGAACTCAGTCTCCTTGGAAAGAAAGGTCTCCTTTGGGTCAACAAAAAGGAAACGGCTGTAGTTTGCACTCCTTGCCCATGTGACTGAGGGCAATGTTGGACTTAGTCACTGCTGCTTCTACATTCTTTTTCAGTACACTGAATATTTTACTAAAATCTAAAATTTCTCATGAGAAAAAATGTTCACAGGATTTGAAATAGGTCAGATGTGTTGTGTTCAGAATTTCAAGTCCCCCAAAATGAGTTAAATCTTGAAAGAAATGACATTAAATATGTACAAATATAGATGCTTTGAGTTAGGGGTGATATAAAAACATTCAATTCAATTCAGTCGCTCTGTCATGTACAACTCTTTGCAACCCCATGAATCACCACACGCCAGGCCTCCCTGTCCATCACCAACTCCCGGAATTCACTCAAACTCAGGCCCATCGAGTCGATGATGCCATCCAGCCATCTCATCCTCTGTCGTCCCCTTTTCCTCCTGCCCGCAATCCCTCTTAGCAACAGAGTCTTTTCCAATGAGTCAACTCTTCGCATGAGGTGGCCAAAGTACTGGGGTTTCAGCTTTAGCGTCAATCCTTGCAAAGAACACCCAGGGCTGATCTCCTTCAGAATGGACTGGTTGGATCTCCTTGCAGTCCAAGGGACTCTCAAGAGTCTTCTCCAGCACCACAGTTCAAAAGCATCAATTCTTCAGCACTCAGCTTTATTCACAGTCCAGCTCTCGCATCCATACATGACCACCGTAAAAACCATAGAGTTCTGCCAAGAAAATGCACTGGTCATAGCAAACACCCTCTTCCAACAACACAAGAGAAGACTCTATACATGGACATCACCAGATGGTCAACACTGAAATCAGATTGATTATATTATTTGCAGCCAAAGATGGAGAAGCTCTATACAGTCAACAAAAACAAGACCAGGAGCTGACTGTGGCTCAGATCATGAACTCTTTATTGCCAAGTTCAGACTTAAATTGAATAAAGTAGGGAAAACCACTAGACCATTCAAGTATGACCTAAATCAAATCCCTTATGATTATACAGTGGAAGTGAGAAATAGATTTAAGGGCCTAGATCTGATAGATAGAGTGCCTGATGAACTATGGAATGAGGTTCGTGACATTGTACAGGAGACAGAGATCAAGACCATCCCCATGGAAAAAAAATGCAAAAAATCAAAATGGCTGTCTGAGGAGACCTTACAAATAGCTATGAAAAGAAGAGAAGCAAAAAGCAAAGGAGAAAAGGAAAGATATAAGTATCTGAATGCAGAGTTCCAAAGAGTAGCAATAAGAGATAAGAAAGCCTTGCTCAGGGATCAATGCAAAGAAAAAGAGGAAAACAAGAATGGGAAAGATTAGAGATCTCTTCAAGAAAATTAGAGATACCAGGGGAACATTTCATGCAAAAATGGGCACAATTAAAGACAGAAATTGTATGGACCTAACAGAAGCAGAAGATATTAAGAAGAGGTGGCAAGAATACACAGAAGAACTGTACAAAAAAGATCTTCATGACCCAGATAATCATGATAGTGTGATCACTCACCTAGAGCCATGTATCCTGGAATGTGAAGTTAAGTGGGCCTTAGGAAGCATCATTACAAACAAAGCTAGTGGAGGTGATGGAATTCCAGTTGAGCTAGTTCAAATCTTGAAAGATGATGCTGTGAAAGTGCTGCACTCAATATGCCAGCAAATTTGGAAAACTCAGCAGTGGCCACAGGACTGAAAAAGGTCAGTTTTCATTCAAATAACAAAGAAAGGCAATGCCAAAGAATGCTCAAACTACCACACAATTGCACTCATCTCACACGCTAGTAAAATAATGCTCAAAATTCTCCAAGCCAGGCTTCAGCAATATGTGAACCGTGAACTTCCTGATGTTCAAGCTGGTTTTAGAAAAGGCAGAGGAACCAGAGATCAAATTGCCAACATCTGCTGGATCATGGAAAAAGCAAGAGAGTTCCAGAAAAATATCTATTTCTGCTTTATTGATTATGCCAAAGCCTTTGACTGTGTCGATCACAATAAACTGTGGAAAATTCTGAAAGAGATGGGAATAACAGACCACCTGACCTGCCTCTTGAGAAATTTGTATGCAGGTCAGGAAGCAACAGTTAGAACTGGACATGCAACAACAGACTGGTTCCAAATAGGAAAAGGAGTACGTCAAGGCTGTATATTGTCACCCTGCTTATTTAACTTATATGCAGAGTACATCATGAGAAACACTGGGCTGGAAGAAACACAAGCTGGAATCAAAATTGCTGGGAGAAATATCAATAATCTCAGATATGCAGATGACACCACCCTTATGGCAGAAAGTGAAGAGGAACTAGAAAGCCTCTTGATCAAGGTGAAAGAGGAGAGTGAAAAAGTTGGCTTAAAGCTCAACATTCAGAAAACGAAGATCATGGCATCCGGTCCCATCACTTCATGGCAAATAGATGGGGAAACGGTGGAAACAGTGTCAGACTTTATTTGTTTGGGCTCCAAAATCACTGTAGATGGTGACTGTAGCCTCGAAATGAACAGACGCTTACTCCTTGGAAGAAAAGTTATGACCAACCTAGATAGCATATTGAAAAGCAGAGACATTACTTTGCCAACAAAGGTCTATCTAGTCAAGGTTACAGTTTTTCCAGTGGTCATGTATGGATGTGAGAGTTGGACTGTGAAGAGAGCTGAGCGCCAAAGAATTGATGCTTTTGAACTGTGGTGTTGGAGAAGACTCTTTAGATTCCCTTGGACTGCAAGGAGATCCAACCAGTCCATTCTGAAGGAGATCAGCCCTGGGATTTCTTTGGAAAGACTGATGCTAAAGCTGAGACTCTAGTACTTTGGCCACCTAATGCGAAGAGTTGACTCATTGGAAAAGACTGTGATGCTGGGAGGGATTGGGGGCAGGACGAGAAGGGAATGACAGAGGATGAGATGGCTGGATGGCATCACTGACTCGATGGACATGAATCTGAGTGAACTCCGGGAGTTGGTGATGGACAGGGAGGCCTGGAGTGCTGCGATTAATAGGGTCTCATAGAGTGGGACACGAATGAGCAACTGAACTGAACTGACTAGACGGACCTTTGTTGGCAAAGTAATGTTTCTGCTTTTTAATATGCTGTCTAGGTTGGTCATAACTTTTCTTCCAAGGAGAAAGCATCTTTTAATTTCATGACTGCAGTCATTATCTGCAGTGATTTTGGAACCCAAGAAAATAAAGTCTGTCACTGTTTCCACCGTTTCCCCATCTATTTCCCATGAAGTGACTGGACCAGGTGCCATGATCTCAGTTTTCTGAATGCTGAGTTTTAGGTCAACTTTTTCACTCTCCTCTTTCACTTTCATCAAGAGGCTCTTTAGTTCTTCTTCACTTTCTGCCATAAGGGTGGTGTCATCTGAATATCTGAGGTTATTGATATTTCTCCTGGCAATCTTGATTCCAGCTTGTACTTTATTTTGTCCAGTGTTTCTCATGATGTACTCTGCATATAAGTTAAATAAGCAGGGTGACAATATACAGCCTTCATGTACTCCTTTCTCGATTTGGAACCAGTCTGTTGTTCCATGTTCAGTTCTAACTGTTGCTTTCTGACTTGCATGCAGATTTCTCAGGAGGCAGATAAGGTGGTCTGGTAGTCCCATCTCTTGAAGAAATTCCCAGTTTGTTGTGATTCACACAGTCAAAGACTTTGGTGTAATCAATAAAGCAGAAGTCAATGTTTTTCTGGGACTCTCTTACTTTTTTAATGATCCAACAGATGATCCAATCAGACCTCAACCAATTTGATCTCTGGTTCCTCTGTCTTTTCTAAATCCAACTTGAACATCTTTAAGTTCACAGTTTACGTACTGCTGAAGCCTGGATTGGAGAATTTTGAGCATTACTTTGCTAGCATGAGATGAGTAAAACTGTGCAGTAGTTTGAGCATTCTTTGGCATTCCCTTTCTTTGAGACTGGAATGAAAACTGACCTTTCCCAGTCCTGTGGCCACTGCTGAACAAGCAAAAACAAGACGTGGGAGCTGACTGTGGCTCAGATTATGAACTCCTCATTGCCATATTCAGACTTAAGTTGAAGAAAGTCGGGAAAACCACTAGGCCATTCAAGTATGACCTAAATCAAATCCCTTATGATTATACAGTGGAAGTAAGGAATATATTCAAGGGATTATATCTGATAGACAGAGTGCCTGAAGAACCATGGATGGACGTTCTTGACATTGTGCAGGAGGCAGGGACCAAGACCATCCCCAAGAAAAACAAATTTAAAAAGGCAAAGTGGTTGTCTTTGTGACAACCACTTTTCACAACAAAGTGAAAAGAAGAGAAGTGAAAGGCAAAGGAGTAAAGGAAAGATATACCCATTTGAATGCAGAGTTCCGAAGAATAGCAAGGAGACATAAGAAAGCCTTCCTCAGTGATCAATGCAAAGATATAGAGGAAAATAATAGAATGGGAAAGATTAGAGATGTCTTCAAGAAAATTAGAGATATCAAGGGAACATTTCATGCAAAAATGGGCACAATTAAAGACAGAAATGGTATGGACCTAACAGAAGCAGAAGATATTAAGAAGAGGTGGCAAGAATACACAGAAGAACTGTACAAAAAAAATCTTCATGACCCAGATAACCACGATGGTGTGATCACTGACCTAGAGCCAGACATCCTGAAATGTGGAGTCAAGTAGGCCTTAGGAAGCATCACTATGAAAAAAGCTAATGGAGGTGATGGAATTCCAGTTGAGCTATTTCAAATCCTAAAAGATGATGCTGTGAAAGTGCTGCATTCAATGTGTCAGCAAATTTGGAAAGAAGACACAGAGATGGCCATTAAGGATATGAAAAGGTGCTTACTCTCATTAGTCATTAAGAGATAAGAAGGAAGGAGACAGAGAAAAAGTATGAATGACATAGTTAAAAGAATGACATAATCATTGAGAACAGGATAGGACATAAACTGGATAGAATGACCAAGGCCTAAGATGGCAGAAGATTAGACTTCCAGCAGACCTTGAGCCTCTCATATTTTCACTGTAATTCATTAGCTAAGCAACACACGCATAGTCACCTTGACAGTTCTAAGACTGACCAGGAAAGGCCAAAATGTGGGCTGTGGTCCAATACCTGGAACTCCCAACCCTTCCCAAAATAGTTGGAATAATCCTCCCATTCATTAGCCTATGAAACTTCCCAGCCCATAAAAATTAACCACCCCATATTTTGGGGGTGCTCTTACTTTCCAAGATGACCCCGTGCCCTGGGACTACCTCTCAGCCTTCCGAGATTCCAAGGATTGTGTATTCTTTCTAAATAAACTTGCTTTCAATTTGTTCTTGAATTCTTTCCTGCTTGAAGCCAGCCTATCTCAGGGACTCACCCAATAACTGGACATGATCTTCCTCTCACATCTCACTTTTTTTGCAACAATTAGGGAAAGGCAAATAAAAATCACAATGGGATACCATTGCACATTCACTAAGATGGCTAAAATATATAATGGTATAAAATACCAAGTGTTGGCAAAGATCAAAATATGAATCCTCATATCTGTTGCTGATAGGATTCAAATGGTGCAGCTATTAATAAGTGCTAAACATAGATTTACCAAATGAACCAGAAGTTCCACTCCTAGGTATATATTCAATAGAAATGAAAGCATATGTCTACACACGTGTACAGAACATTCTTCATAATATCCCAAAATTGGAAAAAACTTAAATGCCTGTCAACTCATGAATGAGTAAATACAATGGAGGTATATCCATATAGTTATATACCTTTTAACAATAACATTGAATAAGGTACTTATATATGTTGCAAATGTCTGGACTTTGAAAACATTTCTTAGAAAAACTTTCTAAGGAAAAATTTTAAAGAGATGAGAATACCAGATCACCTGACCTGCCTCCTGAGAAATCTGTATGCAGGTCAAGAAGCAACAGTTAGAACCAGACATGGAACAACAGACTGGTTCCAAGTTGGGAAAGAAGTACATCAAGGCTGTATTTGTCACCTTGCTTATTTAACTTATATGCAGAGTACATCATGTGAAATGGCTGGATGAGTTACAAGCTGGAATCAAATTTGCTGGGAAAAATATTAACAATCTCATATATGCAGATGACACCACTCTTATGGCAGAAATAAACAGTCTCTTGATGAGGGTGAAAGAGGAGTGTGTAGAAGCTGGCTTGAAATTCAATATTAAAATTAAGATCATGGCATCTGGCCCCATCACTTAATGGCAAATATATGGGGAAACAACAGAAACAGTAAGAGACTTTATTTTCTTTTTTCTTGGGCTTTAAATCACTGCAGATGATGACTACAGCCATGAAATTAAAAGATGCTTGCTCCTTGGAAGAAAAGCTATGACTAACCTAAACAGCATATTAAAAAGCAGAGACATTGGTTTCCCAGCAAAGGTCCATCTAGTCAAAGCTATGGTTTTTCCAGTAGTCATGTATAGATGTGAGAGTTGGACTGTAAAGAAAGCTGAGTGCCGAAGAATTCATGCTTTTGAACTGTGATGCTGGAGAAGATTCTTGAGAGTCCCTTGGACTGCAAGGAGATCTAACCAGTCTATCCTAAAGGTATTTACACATGCTATACATGAATGGATCTTAAAAATATTATTCCAAATAAAAGAAACCAGACAGAAAAGTTGCATATTGTGTGGTTCCATTTTATAAATTACCCAGAATAGGCAGATTCATAGGGATAGATAACAGATCAGTGGTTGTAAAGTGAATTGAGAGTAATGCTAATGGGTACTGAGTTTCCTTTTCACATGATAAAATATTTTGGAACTAAATAGTGGTAAAGATTGCACCACATTTTGAATGTACTGAATGTACATTGTGAATGATGCTGAATTATACACTTCAAAATGTTTAAAATCTTCAAAATCAGAATTCAATACCATTTCATACCCATTAAGGGTGATTACTACAAAGATTAAAACAAACAAACAAAAATAGCAAGAGAGGATATAAAGAAACTGCAACACTAGTGAATTCCTGGTAAGAATATAAAATGGTGTAGACATTATGGTGAATGGTATGGTAATTCTCCAAAATTTAAACCTAGAATCACCATGGAATTACTGGAATTTTACTTCTGCATCTATGTATAATACAAAAGAAGTAAAAGGAAAGATACCCTGGTTCATAGGAATATTATTCACAATAACCAATAGGTGGAAGTAACCCAAATGTCCATTAATAGATGAACAGATAAGCAATAAACATGTGATAGTTCAGTTCAGTTCAGTTCAGTTCAGTCGCTCAGTCATGTCCGACTCATTACGACTCCATGAATCGCAGCACTCCAGGCCTCCCTGTCCATCACCAACACCCAGAGTCCACTCAGACTCACGTCCATTGAGTCAGTGATACCATCCAGCCATCTCATCCTCTGTTGTCCCCTTCTCCTCCTGCCCACAATCCCTCCCAGCATCAGAGTCTTTTCCAATGAGTCAACTCTTCACATGAGGTGGCCAAAGGACTGGAGTTTCAGCTTTAGCATCATTCCTTCCAAAGAAATCCCAGGGCTGATCTCCTTCAGAATGGACTGGTTGGATCTCCTTGCAGTCCAAGGGACTCTCAAGAGTCTTCTCCAACACCACACTTCAAAAGCATCAATTATTTGGCCCTCAGCCCTCTTCAGAGTCCAACTCTCACATCCATACATAACCACTGGAAAAACCATGGCCTTGACTAGATGGACTTTTGTTGGCAAAGTAATATCCCTGCTTTTCAATATGCCATCTAGGTTGGTCATAACTTTTCTTCCAAGGAGTAAGCGTCTTTTAATTTCATGGCTGCAGTCACCATCTGCAGTGCGCCCAAGAAAATAAAGTCTGACACTGTTTCCCCATCTATTTCCCATGAAATGATGGGACCAGATGCCATGATCTTTGTTTTCTGAATGTTGAGTTTTAAGCCAACTTTTTCACTCTCCTCTTTCACCTTCATCAAGAGGCTTTTTAGTTCCTCTTCACTGTCTGCCATAAGGGTGGTGTCATCTGACTATCTAGATTAGTCAAATTCATAGAGACAGAAAGTAGAATAGTTGTTGCCAGGGGCTGGCTAGGTTGAGGGGGAAATGGGGCATGCTTAATGGGTACAGAATTTAACTAGGTGCCTTACATAATGTTTGAGCTTTTGTGATTGGCTTATTTCACTTGGGCTTCATCTGCAATGTGGGAGACCTGTGCTTGATCCCTGGTTTGGGAAGATGCTACTTTCGCTTTCACTTTTTTGTCCTGGTCATAGTACACAACAACAACAATGACAACAATCCTGTCACTATTGAATTTTTACTGTGTACTAGTCACCATTCCAAGTTCATTACATTCACCATCTCATTTTTCCTCTTAACAGTTTCATGAGATCTCATGGAGGAAAGCTCTTAACTGCTCCCTCCCTGCATAAGGACCTGCACTGAGTTAGGAGTTCACCCCTCTCTCTGCAATGAAAGAAGTGAATTAGCTGACTGGTAAACTTTGCAGCAGGAATGGAGCACGTGTGGTTCAGTTTCTTTTTCTTCTCTCCTGGAAATTGGCTACCTGTGAGAACCTTCATTTGGCTCCACCCAAATGGAGACACAGGTGCTGCCCAGGAAGGGAGTCCTGAAGCTTTGCTCCTTCCTGTGACTCGGTGGGTTGATCCAACCTACCATTCAGTGTGAGAACAGCCCTCCTCAGCAACTCCATCACTGCCCGATGACACTCTGATGTCCATCCACACGGCTTTCTCTCATTCAGAGGCATGTCTCCTGTCCAGAGAAAACAAGACTGAGGAACTCTAAACCAAAGGGACAAGCAGATGGTGGGGTGGGTCCTGTCACAGCAAGGGATGTGGCTTTGAGCTGGCTTTGCCACAGTCCCCACAGTGGGATGATTAATGGACCTTTGACAAATGGAGCTGGAACAGACACTTTGGAGACTTTGAGGAAAGAAGAGGCCTACAGGACAGAAAATTATTTCATAAAGGAAACAGCTTGGGTTGGGTGTCACTGTATTGGGTGCAAGTCTATCCTAGGTTAAGGGTGTCAAGCCACTTACGATGGAGGTGATTCCCCCTATGTTGGTATCAGGCCTGGACAAGTTGTTAACTGCCATGTGAAATTCTGCCAGGTGACATGAAGTCTCCCTGTGGTCTTCCAAAAAAACACCACGGATGGAGATCCAGGAGGTGTCCAGCCCATCCAGCCTTTCCCTGCCACTTGCTTATGCCCCCTCCTAAACCTCCAAGGATTTAGCTCAGAAGGAAACTAAGTAAGCTGTGTTTTCCACAGGCCGCATCTGGTGTATCTCCACAGCAGGGGTCTTGCTGACCCTCATGGGGAGGATCTCATTAGAAGTTTTGGAAACAGCATCAGGGACTTTAGAGTTTATATTCATGTTCCTTCTCTTCATTGTTTTCTCTTTTTTATTATGAAGTGTTGCATTTGTGTGAGAAGTTGTAGAGAACGATATAATGAACACCGCTTACCCACCACCAACTTTGGCAAGTTTTAATATGTTGCCCATTAGCTTCAGATTTTTAAGAAATGAAATAATGCAAGGGCCCTGCTTATCCCACCTCAAGGCCATTCTTGACCTCCATCACCGTGAAGAAGGAATTCATAAGGCCTGACTCCATCTTAGGCCTGTTCATGCTGATCATGCTCAGCCACCTTTCCAATGGACTCTGAACTCTGTGTTTGCTGCTACAGCTAAGTTGCTTCAGTCGTGTCCAACTCTGTACAACCCCATAGACAGCAGCCCACCAGGCTCCCCCATCCCTGGGATTCTCCAGGCAAGAATACTGGAGTGGGTTGCCATTTCCTTCTCCAATGCATGAAAGTGAAAAGTGAAAGGGAAGTCGCTCAGTTGTGTCCAACCCTCAGCGACCCCATGGACTCCAGCCTTCCCGGCTCCTCCATCCATGGGATTTTCCAGGCAAGAGTACTGGAGTGAGGTGCCATTGCCTTCTCTGGACTCTGTGTTTAGTGCCTATGAAAACAACAACAGAAGGATAAGACCCCCTCCAGACTGGGGAACCTTGAAGATCATATCTAGGTTACTCATCGCCTAAGAGAAAACATACACTAATCACCCTTTCTTTCAGACAGGCTATAAATTTTTCTCTATCTGTTAGATTGTAACCTCAGGTTTATTGATTATTGGCTAATTGTTTGACTGTTTGAGCCCATGAGCACATAGCATGTGAATCATGGGGTTACTGGGATTGTGTTTTCCTTGGTTTATGTAGGTCTCAAGGAATTTGGAGTGGTGAGTTCAGACATGTACACATGGAGTATAAAAGATTTTCACAAATGCTGGTCGGGGTCCTTGGCTAAGAGGAGACTCTGCCTTGGGCCCGCTGGTGTAATAAACTGCACTCCACAATCTGCATTGTCCTTCTGAGTGAGTTTGTTTCCCGGAACGCGTGGCTACAACAACAGAGGGGGCAATTTCTGTGAATAGAGAGTCTTGTCAAATACCAATAAACAGCTTTCTTGCAAATATTACTATCTTCAAAACAGAAAATACTAATTTTGCAGTTTAAAAATTTTAAATACATAGTATGATACTCTAAGTAATTATTTTGCCTTTAGTTTTTACTCAAAAGAATATTTTTGAATATATAATAAGCAAAATATTCATAGATATATTATATTTAAATCTTTGAAACAACTGTTTTCTCAGACTTATAACAGTATAGTGCTAGCACTACATATTGTTCAATGGAATTAATCTAGTTAATAAATTGTAAAAATAATTTTGTATGAGTTTATCACACCTTATTTATATATTTAAATACTGACAGTCATTTAGGGTGTCTCTAGTTATCTCCTATTCTGTTTTCATAAGAATTCTTATATATATATATGTGTGTGTGTGTGTGTGCGTGTGTGTGTGTATGCTAAGTCACTTCAGTCATGTCTGACATTTTGAGATTCTATGGGCTGTACCCCACCAGGATCCTCTGCCATGGAATTTTCCAGGGAAGAATACGGGAGTGAGTTTCCATTTCCTGCTTCAGGGGATCTTCCCAACCCAGGAATCAAACCTGAATTGGCAAGTGGATTCTTTATCACTGTGTCTCCTAGGAAGCCCCTTTGTGTGTGTCTGTGTGTGTGTGTGTATACATACATACACATATGAAACACTGTGCCACCTGGGAAACACACATATACATTCCCAGGAAGCACACCTGGGAAGTACACATAAACATTCATGTATACATATATATATATGTATACACACATATATATGTATATGTATATATATATGTATACAAACATATATACACACATACAAACACACTTAGGGCTTCCCAGCTGGCACAGTGTTCCATATATATATATATATATATATATGTGTGTGTGTGTGTGTGTATGTGTGTATATACACACACACACACACACACACATACACATATAGCACTATATAAGAATACCCTGGAACTGTGCCATCCAATACAGTATTACAAACTGCATATGGCAATTGAAACTAATTTAAATCATATAAAACAAAAAATTCAAATCTTCAGTCAGACTCTGAGACACATCTAAGTTGCTCATTTTAATCAACCAACAGCTACCACATTATACAGCACAGGACACTTTCACATCATTGAGAGTACTATTAGACAGTGATTGCCAAAGAACCAATTTTGTTTTTCTTGATACTGTCATTATATCTATCTCTGGTCTGTTAACATTTCTTTTTTTCAGTTTTTCCATTAGTTTAGTCTGTTATTTTTATTATTTCTTGAATTTGGATGTTTATTTTATTAGTATTTTTTGTTGTTTAGTCACTAAGTTGTATCCAACTCTTTATGATCCCATGGACTGCAGTATGCCAGGCTCATTTGTCCTTCACTATCTGTAGGAATTTGCTCAAATTCATGTTCATTGACTCAATGATACTATCTAACTATCTCATCCTCTGCTACTCCTTTTTCCTTTTGCCTTCCATCTTTCCCAGCATCAGGGTCTTTTCCAATGAATCATCTCTTACTAGTATCCTTCATTGTTAATATAAGCATTTAAGACAATTGCATTCTAGAAACTGTTCAGCTGTATCCCACTCATTTTTTATAGCATTTTCATTATTCTCTATTAATCTTTTAAACAAATATTACTTAAGTGCTTACTATGGGTTGGATGTCTTGCTCTGGGTGCTGAGGATACAGCTGGTGAAAGATATCCAAGCTTCTGCTCTCCCAGGGTTTGTATTCTAGAGGACGAAGCAGACAACAACCCAAGGAGCTTCATTCATGTCCTCTGTTAGAAGGTGCTAAATACCAGATAGAAACAATGGTGTAGAGCAGGGGTAATGGGAGCTCTGGGTTCAGGAGGGTAAGCTTCAACAAGCATATGATATTTGCGCACAGATTTTAAGGAGGTATGGGGATGAGCAAAATCTAGGGGATGAGGATCCAACAGGAGGGAACAGAAGATACATAGGCCTGTGAAGATAAGACTGCCTGTCACTCTGGAGGACAACCAAGGAGATATGTGGATCATAACAAACTGTAGAAAACTCTTTAAAAGATGGGAATACCAGGCCATTTTAACAGTCTCCTGAGAAACCTGTATGCAAGTCAAGAAGCAACAGTTAGAATCTTACGTAACAACTGCTTGGATCAATATTGGGGAAAGAGTGTGATAAAGCTGTATATTGTCACGCTGTTTGTTTAACTTATATGAAAAGCACTTCATGCAAAATGCTAGGCTGGATGAGTTACAAGCTAGAGTCAAGTCTGCTGGGAGAAATATCAACAGACTCAGATATGCAGATGATACCATTCTAATGGCAGAAATAAAGAGTCTCTTGAAGAGGGTGAAAGAGGAGAGTGTAAAAGCCAGCTTGAAACTCAATATTAAAACTAAGATCATGGCATCTGGTCCTATCACTTCATGGCAAATAGAAGGGGAAAAAGGTGGAAGCAGTAAAAGATTTCCTCTTCTTGAGCTCTAAATTCAGTGCAGATGGTGACTGTAGCCATGAAATTAGAAGACGATTGCATCTTGGAAGGAAAGCTATGACAAACCTAGACAACATATTAATAAACAAAGACATCACTTTGTCAACAAAGGTCTGTATAATCAAGGCTAGGTCTTTCCAGTAGTTATGTATGAATATGAGAGTTAGACCATAAAGAAGCTAAAGTGATGAAGAATTGATGCTTTTGAACTGTGGTGCTGGAGAAGACCCTTGAGAATCCCTTGGACAAGTAAGAGATCAAATCAGTTGATCCTAAAGGAAGTCACCTCTGAATACTGATTGTAAGGACGGATGCTGAAGCTGAAGTTCAAACACTTTGGCCACCTGATGTGAACAGCCAACTCATTGGAAAAGACCCTGGAAAAGATTTAAGGCAGGAGAAGAGGGTGACAGAGGATAAGATGGTTGGATGGCATCACCAATTCAATGGACATGAGCTTGGGCAAATTCTGGGAGATGGTGAGGGACAGGGAAGCTTGGCGTGCTGCAGTCCATGGGGTCACAAAGAGTCATACTCAATTTAGTGACTGAACAACAACAAGGGAGATCAAAAGCAGAATGGGATTAGGGAAGTTTTTAGAGCCTTGTGATATAGTGCAAGGCTTTTGACTTACCTTGAGCAGAATGAAGAGTCATTGGAGATTTTGAGCAAGAGTACTAAAATTAGATTTTCATGGGAAATAGACTGTAGAGGTTAGAAAAGTAAAAGCAGCAAGACAGGAATAGGTGGTAAGTCAAGAGAGAGGCTTAGAACAGGGTAGTAGCAGTTAATGCAAAGATAAAATTCGAATATATTGTGAAACAACTGCCAACAAGACTTTCTGGAGATTCAGCATAGAATATATGAGAAAAAGAATAATCCATAAAGATTCTAGGTTTATGGCCTGGGTAACAAAAAGAATAGCTTTTCTATGAACTGAAATGGGAGTCTATAAGTGGACTAAGGTGGGGAAAGATCAGTGACTCATGTGGTGGCCAGTAAGGTTCAATGTGCTTCTTAGGCATCCATGTGGAGTAGATATGAAGGTGAGACCTGGAAATTGGTCCAGCTGGAAATGCAAGGTGAGAGTTGTAGGTGTACAAGTAGCATTTAAAGACATGCAGTGGGTGAGATGCCCAAGAGGAGAGAGAAGGAAATTAGTTCAACAGCCAACTTTTGAGGTGCTCCCATAGGAAGAAGTTAGAAGAGGAGGAAGCAGCAAAGGAGACTGAGAAGAGGGTTGATGAGAAGGAGGTGTTGGAAGGACAGGAGAAGAAAGCTTTACAATGAGGTGAGTGATCCTGTCAACAGAAAACAAAATGAAGATTTGGAATTGACTACTGAATTTAATAATGTGGAAGAGGTTTTTCAAAATTTCCCTTCTATTATTTTCTAATTCCTATCATCTCTTCTTTGACCCAAGATTTATGAAGAAGTTATGTTATCTCTCTCTCCCCCCTTTTTTTTTCTTTCCTTTGGTCTGAACATGTGGGATTTTTAAAACTTGATTTACTTAATTTTATGTTAGTCAGATGAAATGGTCTATAAGATATCTCAAATACCAATTCCTTAGTTAATGTGGGGACTTTATGGTTAAGTGTTTGATTAGCATAGTTAAATATAAGCTATATTCTCACATTATTGAGGTGAGATGGTTTTAGGTCAAGCTTTTTTATTATATTTTTAATCCTATCAATTTGCTACTTTTTTCTCATGAAGTAAATAAATCACTGAGAGAATCATTAAATTACTCATATGATGAGGGACCTATAATTTTCTGCTAAACCTGTAAATGCTTGCTTTGTCCAATCGAATGTTATGTAAATTAACAAATAAAGTTCAGAATTCTTATATCTTCCTGAGTATTTTATCCTTTTATCAGCTAGCAAGTTTATTTATCCTTAATGTTGTTTTCCTCAAAATAAAGTATATTTTGCTGGTATTAGTACTGCTCAGCGATTTTATTGATATTTTACTTGAATACTTTTTTTCATGTTTTTACTTTTAACCTTTCTTTGTTCTTTTGTTTTAAGTATGTCTCATAACTAGAAAATAGATTTTGGTTTATTATATAATTTAAGACATTATTTTTAACTAGAAAGTTTAATCAGTTTATTTTGGTTACTGATAATTTTATATCTATTCTTATAACTATGTTATTCTGAGCTATTTTCCTTGAAATTTCTATGATTACTCTTCGTTTTCTCTTTTTTCACCTTCTACTAGATTGATTAAGGTATTTATATTTACTCTATACTTCTATTGCTTTGGTTGGTAGAAATCCAAGTTTTGTCCTTTTGGTGGTCATATTTGAGCTTTGAATAGGTATACTTCATTTCAAAATGTATAAAGTTGACCTGTAATTTCCACTTGTAGTCAGAAAAAAAAAAAAATGTAAGAAGTTTGAAACTTCTCTCTTGAAGCTCTGAACACTCACCCCTCTCATTTTGCATGTTCTTACCATTTCCTTTCCACTGTGTTTCCATAGCTAGTTCTTACTCAATGTATCCTATCTGGGTCGCTTCCTTTTTCTTTATTTTCTTATTTATCTCAGACCTTTGTTCAGAATTTAATTTCTTTCTCCATTAAGTATATATCTTATTAACTCTTGCAATCTGTTGATTGTTAACTTAACTTTTGTTTATTTGAAAAAAATATTTATTTCAATAACCTTCAATTACTTATGATCACCTTGTAAATATTATTTTTTGGTTTCTGTTATTGTAAAGAGAAGCCTTAGTCTGGTTGTCATTTCTTTGTTGATACACTTGAATGTTTCAGTTTAATTACAGTGTGTGTGTGTGTGTTTTTTTTAAATATGGATATATTTTTGTTCATCCTTCTTGGGTCTCAATGTAATTTAGGAAAAATCTAGGAATTAATTGTCAGAGGAGTGGCCACTGTGATTGAATATGAAGTCCTATCTTCAGCTTCACATACCATAACCTAATTGCACTACATTTATTACTAATGAACTGCATTTCTCTTAAGGCTTAAAATTAAGCTTTTCCTTTCAAGCTTAAAATCTTAAAATTAAGATTAAAGTCATTACTTTTGTTTTAGCTATGAAGAGGAAAGTTGCTGCAAGTTAGGAAGGCCAGAAAAAAAAAAAAAATGTAAGAGCTAAGATCTGATCTATGGCATCCATGAACTGGGGAGAAAAGCCATAGTCTATGGTTGCTTTGTCAGCCTGGGACACACTCTGACACCCCCAACTAAGACTGCTTGCTTATCATTCCTCTTAGATGGGGTCACAATCCACTATGATTGGGGTCAGAGCTGAAGGGAGAACCCATGCTCACTCTATCAGGAATTTCCTTAATGGAGCTCCTGCTTGCTAAAAAAAAAAGTCAAGATAAACTCATCTTTATGCTTGATCAAAACACAACCCTGATTCTTCTTACTTTAAAACAAAAGCATTTTCTGCTTCCACCTGTCAAGGACTGCCCTTATTTCTGACCCTAACTCTTCTCAGGGAAAAAGATGTGTTTGTACAGAAGTACACGGTTTTCCTCACTGACCAAGTCATCACTTGTTCTATTTCTTCAGAAAAGCTGGAATACCTTTTACAATCTTATTTTAGTATGCTTCTGGTATAAGTGAATAAAAATTATATTTGCAGTGCATGTTTGCTAAGTCACTTCAGTCATGTCTGACTTTTTGTGATCCTATGCACCACTGAGCGACTTCACTTTCACTTTTCACTTTCGTGCATTGGAGAAGGAAATGGCAACCAACTTGAGTGTTTTTGCCTGGAGAATCCCAGGGACGGGGGAGCCTGGTGGGCTGCCGTCTATGGGGTCACACAGAGTCGGACACGACTGAAGTGACTTAGCAGCAGCAGCAGCACTTGTAAGTGCCAGGTTCCTCTGTCCATGAGATTTTCCAGGAGAAAATACTGGAGTGGGTTGCCATGCAGTAGGCCCTCCATATCTTTAGGTTTCACATCTGGGGATTCAGTTAACAGTGGATTTAATATTTTTTAAATTACAATTCGTTTGAATAAATTGTAAATTAATTTTAATTGAATTTATCACATGTTGACAACTATTTATACATTTACCTTGTGTTTGGCATTATAAATAATCTATATATGATTTGAAGTATAAAAGAGAAGATTGGTGGCTAAGATAGCAGAGTAGGAAGACCCTGAGTTCACCTCCTCCCTTGGATGCACTAAAACTACAACTATTTATAGAACAACCATTGATTGTGAAGACCAGAATCTACTAGGGAAGATCTTCTACAACCGAAGATATAAAAAAGGAGCCATAATGAGATGTATGGGAGGGGTGGAAACATAGTGCAGTCAAGATCCATACTCCCAGGCAGTTGACCTACAGATGGAAATAGAATTTGCAACTACAGAAGTTTTCTTCAAGGAGCAAGAGATCTGAGCTTCACATTAACTTCTCCAGCCTGGGGGCTCTGCACCAGGAAGATGAACCTCCAAAATGTTCAGCTTTGAAAACTAGTAAAGTGTGCACAAAAAGCTTCACATGCTTTGGGACCCAAGGCAGCAACAGTAATTTGAATGGGACCTGTTCAGCCCCACCTGCTAATCTTGGAGAGCCTCTGGGAGAGTCAGGCTTCACTTGCAGCACACACTGGGGACATGGATACTGGTGGCAGTCATACCAAGGAGCTCATTTTACTACAAGGACACTGGTGCTGGTGCCATTTTGGAATCCTCCCTCTAGTTTTTTAGTGCTGTGACCTGTTTTACCACCGGCCTTTTACCACCAGTACTGGGGTATCTCAGGCCAAACGACTATCTGAGCAGGGAAACAGCTCCACCAGTTGGCAAGCCAGTTGTGGTAAGACTCTCTAAGCCCATAGCAACCCCAGGACCTGGCCCTGTCTATCAGGGACCCAGGACTCCACTCCACCTACCAGTGGGCCTGCACTAGCCTCATAACTCAGCCTTATCCAACAGTGACAAAGATACTAAAAAAAGAAAGAAAAAAGCAATAGGCCAATATCATTGATGAACATAGGTGTAAAAATCCTCAATAAAATATTGACAAACCATATTAAACACTATATCAAAGGATCATAGATCATCAAGTGGCATATACCCTACAGATACAATGATTTGTGGCTCAACAATCACAAATCAATGTGCTATATCAAATTAACAATTGAAGAATAAAAATCATATGATCATCTTGATAGATGCAGAGAAAGCATTTGACAAAATTAAACATCCATTTGTGATAAAAACTCTCAACAAAGAGTGGGTAGAGAGAGAACATATCTCACATTAAAAGCCATATATGATAAGTTCACAGCTAATGTCACATTCAATGGTGAAAAGTTGAAAGCATTTCCTCTAAGATGAGGAACAAGACAAGGATGCCCACTTTTACCACTTTTGTTCAGCATAGTATTGGAAGCCCTAGCATAAAAGTCAGATAAAGAAAAAGAATTTAAAAAGGAACTGAAATTGGAAATGAAGAAGTAAAACTGTCACTGTTTGCAGATGACATGATACTATACATAGAAAATACTAAAAACCTCACCACTACTAGATCTCATCAGGAATTCTGTAAATTTGTAGGATACAAAGTTAATATACTGAAATCTGTTGCATTTCTATGCACTAACACTGCACTATCAGAAAGAAAAATTAATGAGACAATCCCATTCATGAGTGCATCAAAAAGAGTACATACCTAGGAAAAAGCCTACCTCAGGAGGTAAAAGTCTTGTACTCAGAAATCTATGAGATAATGAATAAAGCAATTGAAGATGACACAGACACAAGGAAAGATATACCATATTCTTGATTGGAAGAATTAATATTATTAAAATTATAATACTACTCAAGGCAACCTACAGATTTAATGCAATCTATTAAAACATCAATGACATTTTCACATAACTAGAGCAAATAATTCAAAAATTTGTATGGAAATGCAAAAGACCCCAAAGAGCCAAAACAATCTTGAGAAAGAAGAACAAGATCAGAGGTATCACACACCCTAATTTCAAACTATAATACAAAGCTACAGTAATCCAAACAGGATGGTACTGACAAAAAGAAAAAGCAGGCACATAGATCAATGGAACAGAATACAAAGCCCAAAATGAGCCTGCACTTATACGGGCAATTAATCTATGACAAAGGCAGCAAGCCTATTAAATGGGGGAAAAGAACCTCTTCAATAAACAGTGTTGGGAAAACAGGACAAGTATATGCAAAAAAATCAAACTGGACTTCATTTTCATGTTGTGAATAAAAATGCATTAAAATGGTTGAAGACAAATGTAAGATCATAAAAAGCATATGCAGAGAAAAACATAGGCTGTGTGTTCATTGACATTGATTGGCCTTAGTAATATGTTTTTGGATATGCCACCTTGCACAAAGGAAACAAAAGCAAAAATAAATAATGAACTACATCAAACTAAAAAGCTCTCTTTCACACAGTGAAGGAAACTATCAACAAGACAAAAGGGACATATAGTGAATGGGAGAAGATATTTGCAAATAATACATCCAATAAGGGATCAATTTCCAAAATATAGAGCAATCCTGTGGGCAGTAGCCCACCAGGTTCCTCTGTCCAGGATATTCTCTGGGCAAAAATGCTGGAATGGATAGCCATGCCCTTCTCCAGGGGATCTTCTTGACCTGGGGGTCAAACTCAAGTCTCTGGCATTGCATGCAGATTCTTTGCTGTCTGAGCCACAATGGAAGACCTAATAGAAGCTCAATATCAAAAAAATAAAGCAATCTGAGTACAAAGTGGGAAAAGCATCTAAATAGATATTTTTTCCAAATAATACATACAGATGGTCAAGAAACACATGAAAAGATGCTCAATTTCACTAATCATCAGTGAAATGCAAATCCAAACCTCAATGGGATATTGTCGCACCCCTGTCAGAGTGGCTATTAATCAAAAAGACAACAACTAACAAGTGCTTTTGCTTTCAGGCACTAGTCCTCATTCAGTGCCGTTCACTGAAAGACTGTTTTGTATTGGGCTGTCTAGTAGATCCTTGAAGCCTTGTAATAAATCACTTTTAAAAGAAAGTAGAGAAGACAACCAAGTAAATAGTTTGCTGTGGGTATTTGAAAGGAGAATATTGTTTTGCCGAAAGTTTCTCTTTCCCTAATAGCTTCCCTGGTAGCTCAGTTGGTAAAGAATCCACCGGTAATGCAGGAGACCCTGGTTCAATTCCCAGGTTGGGAAGATCCCCTGGAGAAGGGATAGGCTACCCACTCCAGTATTCTTGGGCTTCCCTTGTGGCTCAGCTGGTAAACAATCTGCCTGCAATGTGGGAGGCCTGGGTTTGATCCCTGGGTTGGGAAGATCCCCTAGAGAAGGGAAAGGCTACCCACTCCAGTATTCTGGCCTGGAGAATTCCATTGACTGTATAGTCCATGGGGTCACAAAGAGTTGGACACTACTGAGGGACTTTCACTTGCACTTTTTCACTTTTGTCTCAGGTACAAAGGATTCGTTAACAAAATAAGCCACTCATTATATACAAACAAATAATGCAAATATTTATTAGAATTATCTAGCTTACTTTCAATATACTAACATTAAAAGAAAAGAGAAATAGAGCAGAGAATACATCACCATATTGGATTTTGACCAACATCCAGACTGAATCAGCACTGGGAAGTCCTGTATCACAGCACATCTGGAGTCCCAGTTAGGAAAGTGTCCCAAGCAGCACATCCGCTCCGTTGGTTGGTGAGACTTCAAAAATTGCAATTCAGGGTTCTCGCTTATAACCCCGGAATGGATGAAAACTGATATTATCACCAATCTGTGACCAAATTGCAAGCCTGGTTTCCCGTTAACACTATTCATTTTGTTGTGTAAAACTTAGAATGTAGCTAAGGTGGGGCTTGGTTGGCCAGGCACCCTCCATTGTCTCAACAATCTCAAGATTTCCCCCACATCTTACCTATGGTACTGCAAGTCTTGCATTCACAGTAGGCAGTCACTCCAGGTCACTCCCAGTCAGGGCAGTGTCCAGGCAGGTTAGAAGCAAGGTCAGAGGCCTGCCCTACTTAGTCTCTGAAGCCTAAACAAGACTATTCATTTAATTCCTCTAATAGATATCCATCAGAATACAAATATATTCTTTTAACTTCCATCTTAAGAAAAAGAAAAAATTAACTTTCCTTAAGCCTCATGCCCCCATCCAGCTACAACTTCCCTCTATTTCTTTCCCTCTATGACAAATTTCTTGAAATTATATCTCTCTACCTACCTATCTGTCTGTCTGTCTATTTATCTATCTATCTATCTATATTTAGAGATATAGATAGATAGATATTTAAGCAAATTGTCCTTTCTTTCAAGCCAGCAATTCATTCTTCATTATTTTCCAACCAGGTTTCTTTTGGCTCCACTTAAAGTAAGTGCTGTTCTTAAGATCACAATTACTCATAATTTAGTAGACACTTCCTTGTGTCTATACCCTCTACTTCAATAAACATCATTTTACAGAGTTAAATCCTTCATGAAACACTTTCCTCTCTTGAATTCCATGTCTATATTCTTCTGAATCATCTTACATTTCAAAGGCTGTTTCTTCTCAGCCTCACATTTCTCTTCTCTTCTGCCATATTATACTTCTGTTTCATAGGGAACCTATGCTCTTTTGTATTCATTTTCTTCACACTTTATATCTGACCACTTCCACTAGTATTTATTCAAATGCATTTACTTGTTGATGATGCCCAGACATATATCTCTTATTCATTATTCACCTCTAAGTTCCTGAATACACATATAAAAATGTCCCACCCACTGTCTCAACCAAATATCTTAGCAACAACTGAGTTTAGAGGTTTACTATAAAATACATATATACTTTTCCCCTGCCTTTATCCTAAACAAATATTCCCCCAAACTCCTTTCCCAATTCAGGAAATTCTGTTCATATAGTTATTAAATCAGGGACTAAAGGTCTTGATTACTCTCCATCCTCTAGATCAATATCAGCAATAACACTCTTGATTCTACCTCCAAAACATATCATGAAATCATTTTTTTAAATATTTATTTATTATTTATTAGGCCATCACCTAATTCAGAATCTAGCAACCACTATTAGCTTTGCCTTGTGTCTATTATTGCTTGGGCTTCCACATGTCCCAGTATGTTTCTATTGACTCAGCATAATTATTAATAATGCCCATTTCACACTGAAAAGTGTTCCAGTGGGTGATAAATTACATGGAAACCCTAGTACTGCTTTCATATAATTCAGTATACAGCAGTTGATGAGTGTTTAAGTATAAATCAGATAATTTCACTGCCCTATATAAAGCCCTTCATTGGGCCCATTGGACCTAGAATAAAATTGATCCTGTATACTAGGGTATCTAAAGCTCTGCCTAGTGTGAATGTTGACTACATGTCCAGCCTCATCTCATGCCCCACCCCTTGTTCACTACCACCACCTATACTTGCTCTTCAGTGCAAGGAGATCTCTTCTCCCTGAATACAAGACTTTTCATGAGATGCATTTTCAGTGTGGCCATTTTTCCAGTAAATACAAAAGGATCCTACTCAGAAATGTCTTTAATTGTTCCTTAAAGTAGGCTCTTCTTTGTCTTTTAGTTTCCACCTTGGTCCTTCATTTTTTCTTTAATATATATATTTTACTGCTGTATAGTTGACTTCAGTCAGTTCAGTCACTCAGTCTTGTCCAGCTCTATGTGACCCCATGGAATGCAGCAGGCCAAGCTTCCGTATCCAACAATAACTCCCAGAGCTTGCTCAAACTCATGTCCATCAAGTCGCTGATGCCATTCAACCATGTCATACTCTGTTGTCCCCTTTTCCTCCTGCCTGTTGAAGCCTCACTTGGAGAATTTTGGGCATTACTTTGCTAGACTGTTAGATGAGTGCAATTGTGTGGTAATTTGGACATTCTTTGGCATTGCCTCTCTTTGGGTTTGAAATGAAAACTGACCTTTTCCAGTCCTGTGACCACCTCTGAGTTTTCCAAATTTGCTGGCATACTGAGTGCAACTTTTTAACAGCATCATCTTTTAGGATTTTAAATATCTCATCTGAAATTCCATCACCTTCACTAGCTTTGTTTGTAGTGATGTTTCCTAAGGCTCACTTGACTTTGCACTCCAGTATGTCTGGCTTTAAATGAGTGATCATACAATCATGGTTATCTGGTCATTAACATCTTTTTTGTATAGTTTTTCTGTGTATTTTTGCCACGTCTCTTAATATCTTCTGCTTCTGTTGGGTCCATACCTTTTCTGTTCTTTTTTGTGTCCATCTTTGCATGAAATATTCTCTTGGTATCTCTGATTTTCTTGAAGAGATCTCTAGTCTTTCTCATTCTATTATTTTCCTCTATTTCTTTACATTGATCACTGAGGAAGGCTTCTTATCTCTCCTTGCCATTCTTTGGAACTCTGCATTCAAATGAGTATATCTTTCCTTTTCTCCTTTGCTTTTCACTTCTCTTCTTTTCTCAGCTATATGTAAGGCCTCCTCTGACAACAATTTTGCATTTTTGGATTTTTTTTCTTGAGGATGGTCTTGATCACTATCTCCTGTACAGTATCATGAACCTCTGTCCATGGTTCTTCAGGCACTCTGTCAAATCTAATCCCTGGAGCCTATTTGTCACTCCTACTGTACAATCGTAAGGGATTTGTTTTTGGTCATACCTGAAAGGTCTATTGATTTTCCCTATTTTCTTCAATTTGTGTCTGAATTTGGCAATAAGGAGTTCATGATCTGAGCCACAGTCAGCTTCTGGTTTTGTTTTTGCTGACTGTATAGAGCTTCCCCATCTTAAACTACAAAGAATACTGCTGGGAGCAGGTGAGGAATTCCACTCGTGACAAAGGTCATGAGGAAGGAGGCTCGGCATATGCAAAGGCGGAATCGAGCCTCAGGAGTCCCCCCGGATATTCTCGAGCATCTACCCCCAAAAAACCAGAGTCTGCCTACTTTATTGCTTTGTGCTATCACCTCTGACTTTACTGGGGGCTGTCCCCCACCACCATCTTGCTCTCTCTATCAAAGAGTTAACTTACAGCTCCAATTAATAAAGTTCCTGGGCAATTAGGAGTGTTTAAATCCAAACCCCTCAGATGGCTCTCTAACTCGCCTGACAAGTTTACCCGGACTCCTACAGCTATGCATACGACTGTTTACAGTCTCCCAGCCTCAAGAGGCATGGGAAGCTTAAGATATTCAAATAGCTTAGAGCCTCTCAGAGAGTTAGAAACTGTCAGAATAAAACTAGTAAATTATTTCATTGATGAACCAATGCTTGTTGCCAAGTTTTCACATCCCCTGAATTGTATCCTTGAATGTGTATTAATTAATATAGTTGGTATGTAGAAAAAATAAGTAGTGGCCTTGGTGTTAGTAACTTTAGACTCTTAAGGTAATAAATTATTTCCTTTGTTGTACACCCATTACACATCCACCCTATAGGAATGCAATTTTATCTTCGGAAGATGGCGCCAAACCTTAAAATAATTACTCTTAGAGAAAATAAGTCTTACTGTTGATAAGTCTTTGTCAAGAGTCATAAAATGTTAATAGGCCTTCTGGCCAGAAGATGATGTAAATCACCTAAACCATTTGTATATGATAAATTTGCAGGAAAGAAACCCTGGTTTTTGATAAGAATCAAAGACTGCTGACTTTGCATCCCCTATTATCCTCTATGTGTAACTTAGGGTATAAAAACCCCTGTTGAAAATAAAGCTACGGGCCTTGCTCACCAACGCTTGGTCTACTCTATGTCATTCTTTCTTTTCACATTCTGGCTGAAGTCTCCATCTGGAGCGTGGATATCCTCTGCGACCATTTATTTGCCTGGGCTTCTAAGACCCACTCGAGAAGGTGTCTAAGGTGGGGCACCTTCCGCTATTTAAGAGGGCGCCTGCGGCCTCCGTGGTCAGAGCTAACCTGGTGTCACGGGTTATATTGATTTTCCGCGTAAACCAAGCTACTCAGCCTCTTTTCTCCACTGAATTTTCCTACTGAGCTATCCTCATTCTATTACTCTTTATATCTCTAATTAACATATAAGTAGTCGCCTAGGCCGTCTCTCCTTTGAATACCCTGGATCAGCCGGGGCTGGTCCCTGGCAGAATACATTCCATCTAATTTTGGTGTTGACCATCTGGTGATGTCCATTTGTAGGGTCCCCTCTTATATTGTTTGAAGAAGGTGATTGTTAGGACCAGTGCATTCTCTGGGCAAAATTCTGCTTGCCTTTGCCCTGCATTTTGTACTCCAAGGCCATACTTCCCTGTTACTGTAGGCGTCTCTTGACTTCCTTTTTTTTTTTTTTTGTATTCCAGTCCCCTTTGATGAAAAAGAGATTTTTTGTTGTTGTTGTTATTAGTTCTAGATGGTCTTGTAGTCCTCATAGAACCATTCAACTTCAGCTTCTTCAGATTAGACTTCGTTGACTATTTCCTTTCCCATGTTAGGAAAGCTTTTGCTATTATCTCTTCAACTACTTTCTTTAGGCCTTTCTCTCTCTCTTCTTGTTCTCTGTGTTAGTCACTCAGTCATGTTTGACTCTTTGTGATCCCATGGACTGTAGCCTGCCAGGTTCCACAGCCTGTGGAATTCTCTAGGCAAGAATAGTGGTGTAGGTAGCCATTTCCCTCTCCAGAGGTTCTTCCTGACCTGGGGATCAAACTGGGTCTCTTGCATTGCAGTCAGATTCTTTACTCTCTGAGCCTCCAGAGAAGCCCCTTTTCCTTCTGGTACCCTTACAATGTGTGTTTAGTGTTGTCCCAGAGGTCTTTTGTGCTGTCTTCAAATTTTTTCTATTTTCTGTTCTGTGGCAGTGATTTCCACCATTCTGTCTTTCAGGTCACTTATTCATTCTCCCTCAGTTATATTGCTATTGATTTCTTCTAGTGCATTGTTCATGTCAGTTTGTTTTTTCTTTAGTTCATCTAAGTCTTTGGAAAACATTTCTTGAATCTCCATTCTGATTCTGAGATCCTGGATCATCCTCACTATCATTATTCTGAATTCTTTTTCTGTAAAGTTGCATATCTCACTTCATTTAGTTTTTCTGGGTTTTATCTTGTTCCTTCATCTGGGACATAACTATCTGATTTTTTATCCTGATAACTTTCTGCAATATTGTTTTTGTTCTAGCCACTGTGAGATTGTGTTTCTTCTTGCTTCTTCTGTCTGCCCTCTGGTGGGTGAGACTTAAAGGCTTGTGTAATCTTTCTGATGGGAGGGGCTGGGTGGGAAAAACTGGATCTTGTTCTGGTGGGCAGGACCTTGCTCAGTAAAATTTTAATCCAATTTTCTGCTGATTGGTGGGGTTGTACTACCTCCCAGTTAGTTGTTTGACTTGTTGCAACCCAGCTCTGGGTTCTATGGGCTCCATGGTAGGTTAATGGTGACCTCCAACAGGACTTATGCCAAGGGGAACTTCCAGGACTGCTGCTGCCAGTGCCCCAATCCCTGTGGTGAACCCCTGCTGACCCATGCCTCCACAGGAGAGCCTCTAACACTAGCAAATAAGTATGGTTCAGGCTCTTGTAGGGTCACTGCTCCTTTCTCCTGGGTCTTGGTGCATGAAAGATTTTGTTTATGACCTCCAAGAGTGGAGTCTCTGTTTCTCTCAGTCCTATGGAATTCCCATAATCAAATGCCGCTGGCCTTCAAGGTCAGATTCCCAGTCCCTTTGGCAAATTCCCAGGCTAGGAAGCCTGACACAGGGTTCAAAACCTTCACAACAGTCAGAAAACTTCTTTGGTATTGTTGTCCTCCAGTTTGTGTGTCGCCCACTTGGCAGCCATGGGATTTGATTTTACTGTGATTGTGCTCCTCCTACCATCTCATTGCAGCTTCTTCTGGTGGGTTCTAGCATCCTCCTGTTGATGGCTGTTCCACAGCTAGTTGTGATTTTGGTGCTCTTGCATGAGGAAATGAGCACACATCCTTCTACTCTGCCATCTTGAACTAGAATCTTCCTGTTTTTTCTTTATAGTGATTATCATAACATAACCTGGATTTGTGTTATTTAAACATTTCTAGTTGGTCTTTTATCAAGATGAAAGGTCTATCCTAGGATAGATTATTGTACCCCAAAAGTAACTCTAGAATACAGTGTCTGTGATGGAAGAATAAATAGAGAGCAGTACCACATCAGACTAGGAAAGATCAGAAAACACATTTATAGGGACTTCCTTGGTGGCCCAGTGCATAAGACTCCAATCTTCCAATGCAGGGGACCCAGATTCAATCTTTGGTCAGGAAATTACACCCCATATGCTGTTACTAAGAGTTCACATGTCACAACTAAGACCTCACACAGCTAAATAAATAATTAAATATTTTAAAAAAGCACACATTTATAGGAATGGCTCAGAGACATACTCAGTAGGATCAGATGATTTATCCAGGTGGACACAAACAGAAGGGCATTCCAATCAGACAGAACAATGTGCTCAAAATGAAGGTTATGAGAGCTTGAGGGGAATTTGAGGAACAGGGAGTGGATAGGTATGGCTGTAGTAATAGATGATGTTTTAAAAAAAATCTAGACTATAAATGTCTTTAAATACTCAGGCATCTGGACTTCATCCTATAAATGTAATTTTGCATGTGCCTGGAAATAACATTCAAAATTAAACTCTAATCCCCTCCCATAGAAAGAAAGAAATAAAAGAAAGAAAAAATCACTAATCAAAGAACAAAGTTGGGGGGTGGTAGACACTACCTGACTTCAAAACTTACTGTAAAACAACAGTCACTAAGACAGGGTAATTCATTGAAACACTTAGTGAAAGGATAGATCAAAAGGACAGTGGGACAGAGACTAGAGACAGAAATAGAGCACATAAACATAGTCAACTGATCTTTGAGAAAGAACCAAAGACAAACAATGGAGAAAATAAAGTTCTTTTAACAAATGGTGCTGTAGAAACTGGATATTCAAGTGCAAAAAAAAAAAAAAAAGAAAAATCAAGTAGAGTTTGACTTTTCACCTTTCACAAAAATTTACTCAAGATAGATCACAGACTTAAATGTAAGTAGAACTATAAAATTCCTAGAAGATAATATAAGAGGGAATCTAAGTGAGCTTAGGTTTGGTGATGATTTTTTAGATACAATAAAAAATAGAGTCCATGAAAGAAAAAAAAATTGATAAACTGGACTTCAGTAAGAATAAAAACTTATGATCTGTGAAACCGTGGTTAAGAGAATGGAAAAACAAACAACAGACTGGGAAAAAATGTTTGAAAGACTCATATCTAATGAAAGACTCTCATCCAAAATATACAAAGAGCACTTAAAATGCAACAATAAGAAATCAGACAGCCATTAAAAAAAATGGGCCCAAGACCTTAACAGATGCCTCATCAAAGAATATAAACAGATGGAAATCAGCATAAGAAAGCATCAGAAAAATGCAAATTAAACATAGATACTACTATAATGAGATACATCTACTAGAATGGCCTAAATTCAAAACACCATCAACATCAAATGCTGGTGAGCAATAAGAACTCTTATTTGATGTTGGTACATATACATAATGATGTAGCCACTTTGGAAGACAGCATTCCAGTTAGTTGAAAAGTTACATAGTTTTGCCATATGATTCAGTAATTGCACTCTTTGACATAGCTAAATGAGTTGAAAGCCTATATTCACACAATAACTTGCAACCAGATTTTTATAATTCTAAAACTTGATAGCAACAAAAATGTCCACCAATAAGTAAATGGATAAACAAACTGTGGTGCATCCACACAGTGAAATGTTACTCAATAATATAAAGAAATGAGGTATCAAGCAACGAGAAGACATGGGAGAACCTTAGATAATATTGGTAAGTGAAAGAAGTCAGTCTTAAAAGGTTACATGCTCTAATACTAAAAGATTGTTGCTGAACCATGAAAGACACCAGGATTCTTGGCTTCTGGAGGAAAAGAATTCAATCCAGGGCCAGTGATGAGGCTTTATCACTCAGATCTTTTGTGTAATAGTTTTAGTAAAGTATAAAAAAGATGGAAAAAGCTTCTGACATAAACACCAGAAGGGGGCAGAAAGAGTGCCCCCCTGCTAGTCTTTAGCTGGATGTTATATAGCTACTAGCAGTCTGCTAATTAGAGAAAGAAAATGTCTTAAAACTCAGAGACTGGCACCAGGCCCCTCACCCACAACATGTAGTTTTGAGATAACATTGGCACCAGGTGAGTCATCCCAGGCCATAAAACAATTGACATGAATCTTGAAGAAAGGCAGGTTTCCAAGCAAATGCAAGTCTTATTAACATAGCTTAAGAGAATATTTTCATAAGCAAAACATGTTGGTTTGTCAAATTGATTTTTTTTTTGTAATTTTAATTGGAGGCTAACTACTTTACAATATTGTGGTGGTTTTTGCTGTACATTGACATGAATCAGCCATGGGTGTACATGTGTTCCCCATCCTGAACCCTCCTCCCACCTCCCTCCTCATTTCATCCCTCAGGGTCATCCCAGTACACTGGCCCTGAGCACCCTGTATCACGCATCGAACCTGGACTGGGGATCTCTTTCACATATGATAATATACATGTTTCAATGCTATTCTCTCAAATCATCCCACCCTCGCCTTCTCCCACAGAGTCCAAAAGTCTGTTATTTACATCTGTGTCTCTTTCACTGTCTCACATATAGGGTCATCGTTACCATCATTCTAACTTCCTTATATATGTCTTAATATACCATATTGGTGTTTTTCTTTCTGATTTACTTTGCTCTGTATAATAGGCTCCAGTTTCATCCACATCATTAGAACTGATTCAAATGCATTCTTTTTAATAGCTGAGTAATATTCCATTGTGTATATGTACCACAGCTTTCTTATCCATTGTCAAGTCGGTTCTTAGTCTTAGGCGAAAACTGACTTGAAGACAGAGTCTAGAGTAAATACATAGTTCGTTAACATAGCTTAAGACAAACATTTCTACAAGAAAAACACGTTAGTTAGCTCAAGGTTTGAGAAAAGTTAAGTTCAGGTGTAGCCAGGTGTCATCATGGCAAGGCAGAATTTTAAGAGAAATTTCTTTTTAAATTTGTATAGAGAAGGGGAAAATATCTTAACACTTGTAGTTTGTTTCCTTCTGCTGCTTAAGAGAGAGAGAAAAATGTCTGACACTTGCAGCCTATTTCCTCTGTTTGTAGACCTCTGGCCTTCCTGCTTCTTACCCTCTCAATATCAACTACATGGCATTCTTGAAAAGGCAAAACTACAGGGATACTTTAAAAAAAGAAAAATTCTTGTTCAAGAGGGCTCCTATGGGGGAAGGAGGGAGAAATGAACAGAAAGAGCACAGGGGATTTTTAGGGCAGTAAAACAGTTCTTTATGATTTCATAAATTGTGGATACATGACACTACACATTTTCCAAAGCCAATCTAGCTTTAAAATATGAAGAGTGAACCCTACTGCAAGCTATAGATTCAAATTAATGATATATTACTATCTATTCATCAGTTATAACAAATGTACCCCACTAATGCAAGACATTAATTATAGTAGAAACTAGGAAGAGGAAGCTCTATGAGACTATCTAAATTTTCTGCTCAGTTTTTCTCTAAAGCTAAAATTAATCACTAATAATAAACCCTCTTTGCATGATTTTTGTATTCAGATCCAAATGTTGATGTTTTTCAGCTGTACTATTTCATCATCATTTCTTCACTTAGGTTACATTAGCCATGGTACAATACCTTCAAGAAAAGGTACTTTGATTTTGCTTTTCTTGCATTCCCCCAATACTTATTAAAAGTCCTGAGGTGGTAAATGTATTTAGTTAAACCATACTTTAAACCATAATTTAACAATAATGAAAATTTGAAATAAGTTCATACTCTCCTTGGTTATGAAAGCATTTTAGCCTTATGTTAGATGAAACTTTTGAGTTATCCAATACCCAGTGAACATATATTCCAGCTCATTGAACCTGAATATCCTGAGGAATGGTTGAATTAATTTGTGCAGGAATGATATTTTTAAGAGAGTACATTGTAAATTCTAAGTCATAAGGACTATCTTAGCACTTCAGACAAGAAAATTCACTGCTATTATAAATGCAGCATTTAATTCCTAAAAGAATGAGCAGAATGTCTTTATCTTTTTATATTTTTGTTTATCATTTTGCTGTAGGAAATTCTTAAATAAATCACATTCAGGAATTGAACAGGGATGACTGAGCCTGAAGTCATATTCAAACATCATTTGGTTTATCTTGAAACATTTCCATTGTTATTAGACTCACCAAATACCTACTAAGTCTAGACCATGACACCACCAGGCTTTCTGTCTTCTTTCTTTCTGGGCACCAGTATAGACCACACTTTTCATCCTTCCTTGTCGTTGAGGTGATCACATTTATCCAATGGATTATGAACAAAAATGGTGCATTTTACTTCTGGGCTTGGCCCATCAAATCCTTCTATGACTAAAGGTCCTGCTGTTTCCTTCTCTGCAAGGTGGAATAAAAGGTTTCCAAGGAGCCTGCACTTTAGTGTCTAACATCCTTAAAAAGTCTCTAAGTTCAACATCATGGAAGTTATGCTGCTTAAATACTGTGGGTTAAAGGAGGAGCAGCCCAGGAGAAAGTCAAGCAGAAAATAGTGACTCAGCAGATCCCTTGGAGACTTAAGGATGGAAGAAAAAAAAAAAATAGCCACAAATCCAACAATAGGAATATAACAATGGAAAATATACCAAGATATAACTGTAACCATAATAATAGGGTCAAGAAAATAGATAGCAAGATGGATAAATTCATTAAAGGACTAGAATATACCCAAATGAATCAAATGAAATTTCTAAAACTGAGATACAAAAATGCAATTAAGAACTCAGTAGGTTGGACAAAGTTGAAAGTAGGATTGTTAAACTGAAAGATAAGCTAGTAGAATAAACTCTCATTACCTATCTAAATATGAATAAGGGGGAAAACTAGACAAACATGCATTAAAACAAACAGCAACAACAAAAGAACACAGTGAAAATATCTAGCATACATTTTTAATATAAATTTATTTTAATTGGAGGCTAATTATTTTACAATATTGTATTGGTTTTGCCATACATCAACATGAGTCTGCCATGGGTGTACACGTGTTCCCCATCCTGAATCCCTCTCCCACCTCCCTCCTCATCCCATCCCTCTGGGTCATCCCAGTGCACCAGCCCCAAACATCCTGTGTCATGCATCGAACCTGGATCAGCAATTCATTTCACATATGATATTATACATGTTTCAATGCCATTCTTGCAAATCATCCCACCCTCTCCCTCTCGCACAGAGTCCAAAACTCTGTTCTATACATCTGTGTCTCTTTTGCTGTTTCACATACAGGGTTATCGTTACCATCTCTCTAAATTCCATATATAATTTGAGAACAAAAGGGGAGACAGGAAGAATGGGTTAGAAGAAACATATGTGAGAGTGGATGAGAATTGTCCCAAAACAAGAAAGATACACAGAACAGATTTAAGAAGTGCAATGTGTTTTAGTGTAATGTTTATCCATTGCTGCTGGAACAAATTACCAAAAACCAGGGACTTTCCCCATAGGTCAGTGGGTAAAGAATCCTCCTGCAATGCAAGAGACAGGAGATGCGGGTATGGTCACTGGGTCAGGAAGATCCCCTGGAGGAGGAAATGACAACCCAGTCCAGTTTTCTTGCCTGGAAAATTCTATGGACAGAGAAGCCTAGCAGGCTACAGTCCATGGGGTTGCAAAGAACTGGACATGACTGAGCAGAAGCACTGTGCTGCCTGCGAGGCTGCAGAGATAACTGACAAGAACCTAGCCAATCAGTTGACTTTTAATTGGGCTCCCCTGGTGGTTCAGCTGGTAAAGAATCTGCTTGCAATGTGGGAGATCTCGGTTCAATCCTGGGTTGGGAAGAAACTCTGGAGAAGGGAACTCCAGTAATCTGGCCTGGAGAATTCTGTGGACTGTATAGTCCATGGGGTTGTAAAGAAACAGACTTGACTGAGCGACTTTCACTTTCAGGGACTTAAAACAACACAGTCCTGTAGGTTGAATTCACCCAGTTCCTCTCCTTAGAGTCTAACAAGGCTGAAAACAAGGTGCTGACCAGCCTGGGTTCTTATCTAAGTTGATTAGGTTTTCTGGCAAAATTCAGTTCCTTGTACCTATAGAACCCCATGTCTGTGGCAATCAGGTGAGATTTTTTTTTTCAACTCTTTAGACCAACTGCATTCCCCAACATACTGCATATCCATCTTCAAACCACTAGTAGTTTACTGATTCTCCTAACTCTTTAAATATCTCTGAGATTGTGCAAGGTACAGTGTTGCTAAGACTGCGACCACTGCATAACAAGAGTGTTCTTCCTTCAGTTCCAATCACATGTCCCTTACTTCCTTCTGAGTCCTCACTTCTAGTGTCCTCCAAACACAGATGTCTATTAACAGTCTTTTCACCCAAGTTCTGGCTTTTCCTAAGACAATTGAGGACTTTTTCTAAAGTCCCCCTCATTCACTTCAGCAGGGTTCCATATTTAACATTATATTCCAAGTAACCTTGGCTTTTCCCATTATGCTTTTCAAATTCATTCAACCTCCACCCACTGACTAATCCCATTCATTATTTTAGGAGATACAGAAGTAGAGGGAATGCCAAGTACCAGAAATAGTAAACTCAGGGACTATAACAGTCTTAAAAGTGTCTAAGAGATGTCAGTCATTCCATTGACTGTTTATCAGGAAGGGAATGTTGTTTGGGTAGTTCTTGGAGAATCTTGAAAGTGATGTAAGGTGTTCACAAGCTCTTCTACAGGCAATAAAGAAGCATTAAAAGGTTTATTAAGACAAACAAGAAAACAAGTTGATTTAAAAGAAAAGAATTCACTGAAGCAATCCAAATAAAAATATGTAAAATTTCAAAATTTAGCAGGCCTCTTGGCAGCATACTGTGGTCAAAATGTAGCAAACTCTATGTTCAAGGCCTCACTCAACATCAATGGGTGTGGTGAATTGAGGCAAACTCCTTGTTTCTGAGCCTTGTTATAAATGTTTATTTATCTGTTTTAATGGGGCATTTATAAATTGGAGACTCTGGTTGGCCTAATAGAAATAAACTGCTAAGTTTGTGTGTAAAAAGCAGGGATGGGCCAAGTCAGCTTCAAGACATGGAATAACTGCCAAGCAAGTAAACCTAATTGAAGAGTAACTGGTTAAAGTAGGATATTGGTCAAATTCTAAGTCAATAGTTTGACTTAAAAATGAAGGATTTTACTAATATGTGCAGGGCATCTCTTGTGCCCCACTCAGGTCCTCTAAGTCTCATCTCACTCCAGCCACTACTGTTAGGGCTGCTTTACCAGGTGCTACTGAATGGAGCCTTACCTCCGACCTGTGTTTTGGGTCTCCCCCTTTATGCCTTAGGGATTCCCTCCTAGCTCAGTCAGTAAAGAATCTGCCTGCAGTGCAGGAGACATGGGTTCAATTCCTGGGTGGGGAAGATCCCCTGGAGAAGGAAATGGCAACCCACTCCAGTATTCTTGCCTGGAGAATCCCATGGGCAGAGGAACCTGGTGGGCTACAGTCCATGGGGTCGCAAGAGTGGGACATGACTGAGAGACTTTCACTACTACTACTACTACTACTTTATGCCTTGGAATTCTTCTGTTGTTACAGCCGGGGCATCTGTGTACCTTAGCCTTGATGCTTGTACAGCCTAGAAACATCACAGAATTAATACCTTGGGCTACCCTTTACCAAGTTGGGTCAAGAGTTGAGAAAGTGTTCATAGACCTCTTCAGGAATTTCCCTGGATTCCTGTACTCATGAGAGTTAGCCCCATACTCATCCTTGCCTTGATTTTCTCTTCTCTGAGACATTTTCCTACCTTCTTGTTCCTAATGCAAATTTGTTTTTCCAGCCCCTGATTTCTTGAGAAGCTAAGCTAGGAAAACAATAAGTAAAGAGGCTTATAGAAAGGTGAAGTCAGTCAGAAGAGAGGTACAAGGGGTCACAAAAGCAGAGTCAAAAAGACAAATGCAGGAGTCCCAAGGTCAGTGTGGTCCAGAGGACCTTCAAATATTCCCAAGTTGGTAACACAGACACCAGGCTGGCTCAGTGGATATGCCATAGTTGGACATGCTATTTCTACATTGAACTCATCTGTTCAAGTTCCAACTGGTCAAGCACTTTCTCATCTCTGTTTTGAGTTCATTGATCTATCTCAGAGAAAACACTGGTAACAGCACAGGGTCTAGGCCTATTTGCACTTTGTTCTCCCAGTGAATTAATTAACTGATACTCTGGGTGTCATTTCAGGAACTGATTAATGGCACCTGTTCCCCTTCATCCCACCCACCTTCTCTCTCTCTCATCTATACTGTTGTTTTCAAGCAAGCACTGTGGTCTGCAATTACCATTTTTGTTTGCCTTCAGATTCCCCACCAGAAGAGAAACTCTATGAAGAAACTCCTCCATTATGCACCAGTAAATCCTAAGAACTTAGCAAGTAGCTTTCCAAAGGGGTACTCAACAAACACTGAATGAATGAATGAAGGCCCTCTTCACTGAACTTCATTTCTGAAGCTGCAGGCTGATCACCAACCTCCGGACAGTGGGGATATCACCATGCCAAAGCCACATGTCTGGCAGGATCTGGATTTCTCCCCGTTTTGCCAAGCCAGTCTTTCTCAGACTTGCTATTCCATCTGGTTTTCAGGATAGATAAGGAGGTAGAGGAACAGAGAAAGAGCATGCAAAAGCTCAGGCACAGTCCTTGGCACATAGCAGATACTCAGCAGTGGCCAGCCACTTTGATGGCAAGATTGCAGCCAGCAGTCTGAGGACATGAGGTGACTTTGGAGGGGCTCCAATGTCTCTTGAAGTCACCTCATGGCTGTATCCCTCTCTGCCCAATGAGAAATTTGCCTTGGGTTTCAGAACTGAATTTCCTCTGACATTTTCCCTTTTTTTCTTATAATGGGAAATGAAGTATAAAAAGTTGTGCACGGCCTACTGCTTTCATCACAGATCTTTGGAGAGATGTTGGCATTTAAATGCCAGACTCCTTGGTGATGTCAGGATGAGGCCAGCCTCAGGCTTGTCTTGGGGTCAGGGTTAAGGGGCAGGGGTCCTCTTTGGTTTCTGATTTAATAAGAGCATTGCTTCCAGCCAAATGCAAGGCCAGTGAGGTCAGTGCTGAACACACACAGCTCCACTGAGAAATAAAGGAGCTAGATGGTTATTACACTGTGCATTTCTTGTAAAAAGGAAAAAAAAAAAATCTAAAAGTGACTGTAGCAGAAGCTGTTCACCAAAAGAGAGGCTCAGCTTATCAGGCAACTCATGACTTCACTCTGCACCAGAGGTGAGCTTTCTTGTGAGGAGTCTGATGGTTTGATATGTGATCCAAAACATGCCCACAGACCTCCATGGCAACTTGGCTGGTGGCAGAGGTCACGGCACTGCCACACTGTGGAAACAGAAAACTCACACCCTTTGATGTAGCCTCCTATTCTGATGCTTGAGAAAGTTCCTGAAAGATGACAGATCAGGTTGCTTGTGGGCCAGAGTAATGTGAGTCCAGCTCCACTCCACCATTTAACAGCTGTAGTATGTGGGCATGTCAGTGAGTCACTTTAACATTAATTTTCTCGTTTGTAAATATAGACAGAAACATGCACCCTCCTGTAACAAAGTTACAAGGAGATACCTTACCTAGGTCACCTGGCACACATCAGATCAAGTTGGATCCCTCCTGTTTTAGACTTGGGGTCCACTGAAGGGACATTAAGAACCCTGAAGGAGGTCTTCTCATTCCCTGAATAGAAGATGTATTGGTGAGAAGCCCCATAAGGTAAGGTGTGCAATGATACTCCAATACTGCTGGTTCTGGTGGCACTTACCTCGGGTGCATCCGTCACCCGGGGTGCTTTGGTGATGACGTAATCCTCCAAGGATAGTCATGGCACTGCCACGGTAATGCCATGTTAATTAACTGGGCTGTTATTTCAAAGTGTTGATGGCCAGAACTGTAATTCAATCAAGTAAATAACACTTCAAGCAGTTAATAAAAGCAATGAAATTTGTAACTGCCCATTAATGAGATTTCATAAATCAGTCGGTGGGCTGTCCTTGCCACACAAATATCAGACAATCAGAATTACTAATGCTGTGAATCTGTTGAGAATTCTTTCTCCATGTGTTTTTTAAACAAATCATGTTTCTTTTTGTCTCTTCCCTGCTTGTTAACTTTCAAAATGTGTTTTTCTTAAGGTTCTACCATTAGGGAAATAGCATTCTCACCCACTGACATTGCTTGTGATTTCAGTCTGATTATGAACTAAGACTCCAAGCACCACCCAACTTGCTATAATTCTTTTAATGCCCTCAGTTTTTCAGTTACAATTTATTTTTCAAATCCAGAAGTAATGTAGTGCTAGGTCCTCTCAGGGCTCTCAGCTTGTGAATGTAAACATTAACATCAGAGAGGTGGTTATTTTCTCTAGTGCATTTGATGTCCTCTCCCTTCAACCCTTCACTTCCTAGTCTCTGAGCCCCCATCTGTCAGCTTTGAGCTGGGTCCTGAGGACTCACGGATGAATAGGACACCGCCTCTGCTCTCAAAAAGCCACGTCCATGGTCACATCAGTGGGCCTGTGTAGTGCATGTACCCTGTCATCTACAGGACTCTCTTGGTGCCACAGCTGAATGTGAGGGCTCTGCCAGAAAGGAGATGTTCATCCTGAGCCTTGTCACCTCTTCTCTGCCAGGGACTGTGGTAAAGGGTCCAGCAGAAGCTGCCTTCCTCCACACCAGTCTCTGGGCTGAAGGAGGTTCCACGTAGTCTGCACCTTCTGCTTCTGAATGAACCTTTGGCACATATTTGAATAAATTGGGGGACAGTGAGGGTGTGAAGTGACAGGAACTATTATTCAGAGAGAGGGTTGGGGGCATAGATGCTGAGAGTGAGGGCTCTGGCTCCCACTTTGGCTTTGTCATGTTGCTCTCTTCTCCACTCCACTCCACTATATCCTTGCCCTCCACATCTGACCCACCTATTCAACCCCCGAATCACTCAGATGCCCACTGACACCCCCATTCCCCCACTGACTTGCCTGCTTGCTCACTGCCCACTCCAGCTCACTCATGTACTCACTCCTAACCCCTGCACTCATGCACCATCTACCTAACTCATGAACACACCCTCCCCACATACTAAGCTACCCACCCCCTCCCTTACCACCATTCATCCACCCATGTGGACCTATACCCACTCCCATATTCACTAAGCTGCCCACCCAACCCCTTCTCCTTCTCTCACAAGAGGCTGCTGACCAAGTGCTCTGTGGGAGCTGTGAATTTTGTTGTGAGAGACAGATGAATCAGATCTGGTAACTGGCTGAGAAGGGCTTCTGGGCCAGTGGTAGATGAATGTAGGTAGTGTTACTGACAGTATAAAAATGGGGGAGGAACTAAGGGGACAGGCACAGAGGAAAGAAAAAGAAAAGTAACCAGGCTGGGACAGGCATGAGAGGGGCTTTGAATCAATAGCTGAGGCACTAAGTCAGGAAGGACAGGCAAGGAAAGGCATGAATAGTACACTCTATTTTGAGGAAATGCCACAGTTCAGAGTAAGGGGATGGAGAGAGGGGTGTGGGAGGAAAGAAGCAGTCAAAGGAGACTCATGAGCAGAACTGTGACTGCTCATGCATTATAGTAGGAGGCTCCTGGCAAAAGAAGACTCCAACTCACTCCCTGTCCTTCTGCTTGGCTGGAGCACTGCTTTCCTGTCATCTATTCTTGCCATACCTTAGTCCAGTGGAGACTTCAGGCAATTTGACCAGATCAAATTAGAGCAACTTTCCCAGGCCTAATGACAGAGACTTAAAGTCCAAGTGTGGAATGACACAATTCTCAACTTGACAAAAATTTCTTATCTACAGCCCCAGTGAGATCCAGTTGCCCAGAAACAGAACTGTGGGCATTTCTTGGAAGGCCTCTCTTGGAGGGCCTTTATCTAATTCCTCCCTAGATAAGCACAAGGTTTGAAGGCCATTGTCTTTTCTCATTCCATAACCACAGTTCTAAAGATACCTTACCAAGATGGGCACCTCACAATGATTTAGAAAGTTAAGAAAAATTTGATTACACATAGATGCTCACATAAACAATTCACACAGGTACATACAGACACGTGAGGCTGTGATTACTCAAACGTCTTGCTCCATTTGATAGATGGTGTTCCAGAGTTTTTCATTCCACAGTCATTCACTGATTTCCTGACATGTGGCAATTCGTTTGCCTGGTCCTGTAAGACACATGGCTGTAAATAAAGCCCTGCCTTCAAGTTGTCTCCCTGGATTCATCAAAGTAGGCCTTTGAAATAATGATTAAAATGTAGTTGGACAAATTTATAACAGTGACTAACAAAAAAAGGATCACAGAGAAAGGGTAAATGCCTTCTGGTTGGCAGCTAGACAAAGGTTTGATATGTGAAGTGGGTTTTGAAGAATGAGGTAGAGAAGGGATTAGGAACTCTAGCAAATTGAGGAGATTTGTGCAAAGGCGTTGTGTTTTTCAAAGGGTTTTCACACCTTTGAATTGCACATGGGCAACTCATCCCATGTGCCCAGACTAAAGGGCAGGCTGTGGTGTGGTGGAGGATGAGAATGGGCCATGAAAGGGAGTGCCATGGAGGCCTAACCTCTAGGGAGCTTGGACCAAAGCTTGAATCTATTATTATTGTTGTTCAGTTGCTAAGACATGTCCAACTCTTTGTGATCTCATGGACTGCAATATACCAGGCTTCCCAGTTCTTCACTATCTCCCAGAATTTTGTCAAATGTATGTCAACTGAGTTGGTGATGCCATTCAACCATCTCATCCTCTGTTGCCCCCTTCTCTTCCTGCCCTCAATATTTCCCAGCATTAGGGTCTTTTCCAATAAGTTGGCTCTTCACATTTGGTGGCCAAAGTATTGGAGCTTCAGCCTCAACATAGTCCTTCCAATGAATCTTCAGGGTTGATATCCTTTAGGATTGACTGGTTTGATCTCCTTGCAGTCCAAGGGACTCTCAAGAATCTTCTCCAGTAACCTCCAGTTCAAAAGCATCAATTCTTAAACATTCACCCTTCTTTATGGTTAACTTTCACATCCGTACATGACTTCTGGAAAAACCACAGCTTTGATGACACAGACGTTTCTTGGCAAAGTGATGGTGCTGCTTTTTAATATACTGTCTAGGTTTGTCATAGCTTTCCTTACAAGGAACCTAAAACTATAAGTGTTCCCTAAAGGTTGTTGAGAAGATGAATGACAAAATCAGATTTATATTAAAGAACTATCTTTACTGTAGATGGATAATAGACTGGAATGGAACATTACTAATAGAGATACTTTCTAGCCATGATGAGGACTTATTAGAAATAAAGACAAAGGTGTACACTGAAGGTATTAAAGGGGTGAGGTTGACAAGACCAGTTTTCCCATCAGATGTGGAAAATAAGAGTTGTGGCAAAGGTCAGCACTTTCAGGATGCTGGAATAAGGCAATCTTCACAAGAGAGACTGTGCAAGGGTAGGAACAGAGTCTGAGGGTGGGAACTTAAGCTTCAGTTTAGTTCAGTTCAGTCACTTAGTCATGTCTGACTCTTTGCGACCCCATGAATCACAGCATGCCAGGCCTCCCTGTCCATCACCAACTCCTGGAGTTTACTCAAACTCATACAAACTTAAGCACTCACAGTATACAGGCCTCTTTCCTGACCAAGCGCACAAATGGCTACAGTCCCAGCTCTTTGCAGTGTGCACTAAGTGGGGCCATGAACATGTCTGGTCAATGGAATAAGAGCATCAAGCACAGGTGTCTCTTCCTGGATGAAGCAGTAAAAGCAGCTCCAGAGAGCTGCCTATATTCTAGAATGGACTTTCCATGAGGGGGATGAGACATAAACTTTTGTTGTGTAAGACTGAAGTCTGGTGGTTGTTAGTTATTACAGCATGATCTGTCTATCCAGAATCAAATGGATTTGTTTTCAAAACTTTTGTTTTAGTGTTTCCTGGTTTTCTCTTTGCTCTGAATAAGGATAAAACAGGCAGGAGAATTAGAAGTAAACTGTTGCCCATACATGAGGCTTCCTAGCTGGCGCTAGTGGTAAAGAACCCACCTGTCAATGCAGCAGATGGAAGAGACATGGGTTTGATCCCTGGCTGGGGATGATTTCCTGGAGAAGAGAATGCAATCCACTCCAGTATTCTTGCCTGGAGAATCCCATGGGCAAAGGAACCTAGTGGGCTATGTTCTATAAGATTGAAAAGAGTCAGACATGACTGAAGCAACTTAGCACAGCTGGCATCATACCACTCCAAGAGGGAACAAAGGCAATAAAATTTTTCCAGGAGGAGTTCTAGTAGCCACCTTTCCAAAGGTCTAGAACCCAATTCAGATTCACTTCATGAGATGAATTTAAAGTGTGTTAAAGCTGTTCTTATTTAACTTATATGCAGAGTACATCATATGAAGTGCTTCACTGGATGAAGCACAAGCTGGAATCAAGATTACCAGGAGAAATACCAATAACCTCAGATATGCAGATGATACCACCCTTATGGCAGAAAAGGAAGAAGAACTAAAGAGCCTCTTGTTGAAAGTGAAAGAGGAGAGTGAAAAAGTTGGCTTAAAGCTCAACATTCAGAAAACTAAGATCATGGCATATGGTCCCATCACTTCTTGGCAAAAAGATGGGGAAACAATGGAAACAGTGGCTGACTTTATTTTTCTGGGCTCCAAAATCACTGCAGATGGTGATTGTAGCCATGAAATTAAAAGACGCTTACTCCTTGGAAGGAAAGTTATGACAAACCTAGACAGGATATTAAAAAGCGGAGACATTATTTTGTCAACAGAGGTCCATCTAGTCAAGGCTATGGTTTTTCCAGTAGTCATGTATGGATGTGAGAGTTGCACTATAAAGAAAGCTAAGTGCCGAAGAATTGATGCTTTTGAACTGTGGTGTTGGAGAAGACTCTTGAGAGTCCCTTGGACTGCAAGGAGATCCAACCAGTCCATCCTAAAGGAGATCAGTCCTGGGTGTTCATTGGAAGGACTGATGTTGAAGCTGAAACTCCAATACTTTGGCCACCTGATAGGAAGAGCTGACTCATTTGAAAAGACCCTGATGCTGGGAAAGATTGACGGCAGGAGGAGAAGGGGCCAATAGAGGATAAGATTTTTGGATGGCATCACCAACTCAATGGACATGGGTTTGGGTGAACTCTGGGAGTTGGTGATGGACAGGGAGGGCTGGCATGCTGCAATTCATGAGGTTGCAAAGAGTCGGACACGACTGCGCAACTGAACTGAACTGAACTGAAAGCTGTTCTAATATATTTTGATACTAAAACTACTTTAGGAATAATTAATAATAGCTGGAAATTAGTGGAAAGAGTATATAATTTTATCAAGATGCTTGAGGGATTTGTTCCAATTAATCAAACTCATGAAATGGGGAGAAGTTCCAACCCACCAGTTTCTCTGAGGAAAGCTCACCTCGTCTGCAGTCACTGACCCAGGGAAGTAGTGGGCAGCCTCTGGAGTAGTGGGTAGCCACTTCTCCAAAAGCAGATCTTGGTGCTCACTGCATACATCAAAAACAAGAAGCCTATACCCAGGAAGGCTACCTGACATTGATGTTGGGCATCACAGAGGGATTGAAAAATGAATTTGATCAAAAGACCTGAATTGTCCTGCCCCTACCAACAACCACCTTCAAGAATTTGAGCAAATCTTCATTTTCCTCTTTGAGCTTCAGTTTTCTTACTGAAAAACTCTTCTAACCTACAAACCCTACGTACTCTGTAGCAGTGGTTTAATTCTTGGCCAGCACATAAACACTGAAGTTAACAGTATTCTTCTGCTCAGGGAGTAAGCTCCCTGGATAGTTGTTTATTTAATTTATTTCTACACAAATTGTGTAGGACTGCCTGAATAGTGGCCTGGAATGCAACACACACACAAGGTCAGAGACAACAGCCCCTTTGTGACAGAAGTTGATTAGACCTGACCATGGCCAGCCAGCCCCATTCTGGCTGCATTTTTGTCAAATCTCTCTTTATACTCAATATGTTTCCAGGTTCTCTGCTTTTCAAGCTTGCAGTAATTTATCTTGTGCACAGAAAGGGTACAAATTGTGAACTAACTAAATTAGAAATACTCAATTATTGGGAAGCTAACAGAGGAAACCATTGTAGTTGAGAGATGTTATGACCACTGCATCAATAACTCACTTCTCTCACATGACTCACCTTCACAGGATGCCTCCCATCGCACTAAGTACTGATTCTGTTTGTAACCACAACAGGCAGAACAGGATATTTCAGAATCCATGTTCTCTATTCTGTATCCTGAATTTGCAGGTCTGAGCATCTTTTTCATTCTTCTTATTCAATGTGAGATCTCCCTCCAATTTGCTTGAAATCTGAATGCCTTGTTTTATAGGAAGGAGTGGTCACTAAAAACATTGATAGCATAACAAAAGGCAGTCATTAACAGACATTATTTTAGAAATACAAAATCAAGTGGTGGAATATAGAATTTCCTTGAAAATCCCCAAATGTCACTTTGAAGTTTTTCTTTGAAATATTTCTTGTCCTAGTCTACGTAGTATGAATGAACTAATGAAAGAAGAATTAATTACCCTAAGAGTAGCACTGTGCCATCCAGAGACTGGCATTCCAGAAGCTCTGTAGATGAGAACACAGACTCACACTAATTGTAAGTGGAAAGACACTGACCAATAGCATAGGAAAGAGGGGCCCAGTCCAGTGAGCAGAGCATGAACTCCAGAGCACATCACAGTATAGGTTTGTCAGCTTTGTCACTCAGTCACCATATGTTCCAAGCTGCCTAATTGATTTGTGTATTAAGAAATTCATTTGTAAAAGGGATTTACCTTCTTCGGAGGGGTTGTTGTGAGGCTTGAAAAAATTGATACATGCTATGTATATGTATGACATATATACTTGTTAGATTATCCAGGGTAGCTGTGCTTGAAGAAAGTCTCACAACTGGCAGCAAGATGTGATGGTCTATAATGGTGGCCCACAAAAATAAATGTCAAATGATATTTTTGCTATTTATTAAATTGGTACATTTTAAAGGCATTCATTTAAATAATCTCTTTGTCATGCACATTGCAGTGATCAGACTTCTCTTGTATATATAAGCAGTGTTATTACTTATGTGCTATACAAATAGTTGAAGGTTAATTAGCAGTATAACTAAATAGTAATGCTGACAGTCTCCTTCACACAAATTTTTAAAAATCTTCCTCTTTGTAAGAATGTGGGGTTACCACAGAGAGTGCAGTTTGGCTCTTGAACCATTAATCAGATCAGGGATAACTGGTGAGGAGTATAAGGACCCTTTGCAGACTTTGCAAGAAAGTACGCATGACCCAGGAACACCCAGGTGAAATACCAAGAGAGAGGGTGGAGTCAGGGGGTCCTAAAGGACATGAAGGGAAAGAATCTTAGGGAGCAAGAAAAGTTCAGAGGCTGCAGCCTGAACCCTGAACTTCAAAGATAAGGAGACCTTGGGACTAAGATTAGTTCATCCCTTGTTTTTTCTAAGCATGAAGAAAAAACATGCTAAGCATGGCCCCAGCTGGGGCCAAGCAGTGTGATGGTGGTCTAGTCTGACTTGTGCTGGTCTCTCTGGCTAAAGAATTGAGATGGGGGTCAACCATGTAGAAAGCAGCTTCTAACCCATGCCATTTCCCCTGCACTACCAGGAAGCCTTTAGAGGGGCCTTTCCAGGTGTGAATCTCAGTTGTTCTCTCCTGTGTTATTAAAGAAACAGTCTTGAGAAGAGTGAAGTGACCTTTTATTGACCTTGAATCCCACCTGCTATGGTTTGATGCCAAACAGAGAGTGCAATCAGTCTTTATCTGCAAAGGGTTAACCTATCTGGGTCTGTGGTTGTTAGTCTTTTACTTTAGATGTTGAACAAAATCCATCATTCTTTCCTTTTCCCACCTGAGCATCTTCTCTCTTCCAGGCACTCTTTTGGTTGTAGAGATCACAGAGATGTACGTCATCCTAGAATAGGAGGTGGCTGACAGTGTTACACACAAGGAGTAGACCGTAGAAGGCAAATGACAATGCCGGCAGCTAATCCCTGTTTCCACTAGAAAGTACGCTCCCACCTACAGAGGTGCCCACCCCCTGCACACCTCCATCACCAGCACTGTCAGTTTGTCAGGCTCTGGTAGGAGCTCTTCCACTTTCCCCTCCTCCACTCCTCCACTCCCTCCCTCTGCCCTCTCTACCATCTACTCTGCTCTCTCCCCTTACTTTTCTTTTTTTGTCTTCTCTTATCTTTTTATATTGTCCTCTCTTTTCTGCCCTTCATTTCTTTCTGCTTTTCAGATTTTTGGTAGACCACTTACACTTGAATCTTCTACTGTCATGGAGCATTTTAAAATAACTTCTATTTTTTTAAAATATTATTATTATTATTTTTTACTTTACAATATTGTATTGGTTTTGCCATACATCAACATGCATCCACCACGGGTGTACACATAAAAAAATAAAATAAAATAAAATAAAATAAAAAATAAAAGAACTTCTATTAAATGTCATTTTTAATTTGACTTATTTATTTGGCTTCACGTTGAGGCATGCTGGATCTTAGTTCCCCAACAAGGAATCAAACTTGTGCCCTCTGCAGTGGAAGCACGTGGAGTCTTGACCACTGGACCACCAGAGAAGTCTGAAAGATGAACTTAGGGGACAGATGGGGAGGTCAAGTCTTCTTTCCCTGTTCCTCCTGTCTTCTCTATCTCTCCCTCCAATCCCCTCCCGACCCGGTTCTGTGTCTTTTTCCTTGGAACAAGGCTGGCCATTGTGCCTTCAGTTTACTTCCTCCCACCTGAAGCACTGTGGAACCATCAGTCATCTCTTAGGATTAGGGCCCACCAGAGAACAGACTTGGATACTGGAAGCAAGAAACCCCACACAAGTCTAAGTCACATGATCCAACCAGTCCTGGATAAGACCCTACACAGGGCATTTGGAACCAGATGCTAATTCGCCCATCACTGCTCCTCCTTGGCTCTTTGTGTCTTGAGGACACCACTCTATTGGGAGTTACAGGAAAAGGGGCAAGAAAGCCTGAATCATGCTGGAAAAATATCTTATACTTCAGATATTCACCCTGATTCCCTAAAATCATCAAAGGTGTCAAGGGACATCACAGATAAACCTGGGAAGGGAGAGTACATGGTACTCAAGGGGTTGCTTCGTTTTGCATCTACTGAGAATAAAGCAAGTAAGAAGGGGTGTGCTTGGAGGGAGGCCTTGAACTTAGTCTCTAGTGCACTGGTTTAAGATTGGAGGTAGGTTAATGTAGCCTCTGACTAGAGTCAATTGACTAAGGGGAGAAAAGATCTGTTACTGAACCTCATTAACCACAAGAGTGGGACAAACCCATTATTTTTCTTTTTTTTTTTTTAGTTGTATTTTCATCTTTATTGTTTTTTTATTACAATAATTTCCAAAATACTATGAATTTGCTGTTTTAATTTCTTACACAAACTAATCATTACTTTGGAAGGTTTTATATTCTTCTGAAAATTTTTTACATTTTGCCTTTAGGTCACATTTTCAAGTGACTGTTTTTTGAATTCACATTCTAGAAATGAACCTCTGGTTTTCCTCTGCTATGGTTGGAGAATAGACTGTAAGAGACTTTTCCTCTTTGGAACGTTTTGAGGTTTTCATCAAGGCCTAATTATGTAATCATATCAGATTTACACAAATTTTAAAAGTCTGATGATACCATGTGTTAGAGAAGATACAGTACTTAAAATCAAACAACCAAAAAAAGCTTTCTCTTCCAGGACAACTTTTCCATTGTTTTTCTGATTCCTGATTCCCTCATCTACAAAACTGGAGATGACCAGACAATGTGTAACTTTTTTTCCTAACAGTTTGTGGAACTCAATATCAAAGTCTTTCTGCAGTTCCAAAATAGAAATAGATTGACTACAGAGAACAAAAAGAAAGAAAGAAAGATTACTCAGAGGGTTGCAGGAAGTCAGTGAACAGAAAATGTGACATTTGGAATGACTTGTGTAACAGGATACTGGCAAAGTTAACTGAGATGGGAGCAACTGCTCTCAGGAAGCAAAGAGTGAACAAAGGGAAGAGTAAGATATCCAAGTTGGGCTCACTGTATGAAAGTCTAAAATCTATGGGTAAAGAAAATTTGGAGAAAATATTTTAAAACTAGGAAATTCCCAAATATTAGTTGTCATTTATAAACACAGGTGACATATAGCCTTGGCCTGGAAAACTCCAACAGTGGAGAAGACTGAGATGATCTAGACCTTGAAAAGGGACCCCATGCTGAAGAGGGGTTGTGGTAGGGTCAGAGCCCACTGCAGGTGCCTAGAGGGTGTCTGACCATCTACAAAGACCTGTGGGGACAGCAGAGAGGGGCAGTACTGAAGGGTCTGTAGCAGTGCCACTGAGATCTTCCTCACCCTCTCCTTCAACAGAATCCACATACATGTCATCATAATACTCTTAAAGGGAAGCCATGTTCTCATAGGGCTCAGAAAACTCTCCTTCCTCATGCTCTCAGCCATGCACCAGAGAACAAAGGCACTGATGAGATCAGTGGAAAGACTCTAAGAGTTCAAAGAAGGCAGCTCCCCAAAAAGGGTTCCATCAACCAGGCAGGATTCTCTGACCTGTGGATAAGGAGGACTTTGCTCCAAATCAGGGCACCAGTGAGACGGGGAACAGAACTGCTTGTTCTTCAAGAATAGGCAGTGAGGCAAGGTTATGGTGTCAGGATAAGGACCCAAGGTCATTCTGAATACAGGGGAAAGAGAAAGGAGCCAGCATGTGTTGATGGGTATTACAACATATTGCACTCAACCTTTTCTCATGAAATCCTTACACAAGTCAGAGGTGTACTGATGACCAACTTATTTTTCACTTGAAGTAACTGGGCTCAGAGTTAACAAGCCTGAGATAATCATTAGGACTTGAAGTCAAATTTAAACTCTCTTTGGGCTCCCAAGTCTGTGCTCCTGAGCCACTCCTGGAGTCCCTTGTGCCTATGGCCAGATTGCTTCTGGGGCCTGGTAAGAGAAGAGCTTTCTTGAAGAGTGGGAGTTAGAAGGTTTGTTACCTGCCATCACGGGAGAGAGAACCAGCACACAGGTAAATAGCTGCAGTCAGTAGGAGCCAGTCTAGAATTACACCTCAGAGGCACAATATGTGTTGCAGCTCCTGAATGCTGCTGCAGGTCTGCTGGCTCACTCATTGACATGAAGATGCAGCCAGTTCCCCAGTCCCTGATGACTCTCCTCCTGAGGCTGCTTCCATTCCAGTGGCCACAACTGGGTTGACAGTTCCACCAGCTCCTTTGAAGTCTTCTCATTCAACTCCTTGGACACTTGGACCAGATTCATATGTAGCTCCATAAATAATGGCACCAGATTTTCTGTAGGACACCTTCATCATCAAAAGTGGCTTCCAGGCCATTTCCATAGGATCCAACTGCTTTTTGCAGGTTTCCATTTGTCTTTGCTTTCTTCTACTGCATGCCCATCTTCCCTTACCTACTGCCTGCTGAAGCCCTGCTGACCACACATAAAACATCAGATGCAGAATAAATAGCCACACATAAGCTGCTAACTTGCTTTCACAAAGGCATAGGATCAAGTCCCTGTAATCAATCCCTTACTCTTCATCACTCCTAGTGGTTCTACTCCTTATATTGAACTCTGACTGATATTGTCACCATGCACCCCTGCAGAGAATCAGATGGGCACCAATAATGAAAGTCATTCATAGTTACTATAAAGATTTTAAAATATAAAATGCAAATAATGACCTAATCTAATGTCTAGCATATAGTAGGTCCTCAATGATGGTAGCTATCACTGTGTCATTAGGGAACTGGACTATTTCCTTAGTGCCAGGAGCTATTTCCACATGGATAGAAATACATCATAGTTTTTGGAACCTGAATATGAGATCAAAGACTCTGCACTACAGTTCCCATGATGAGGAGTTTAATTATGAACAATGAGAAGGATAATGCATCTGGATTGCTTGCAGATAGCTAATGACCTGACATTCTAAATATAGCTGCAGTTCCCCAACTGAAAGTCAATCTGCTCTGTGGAAGCAGACAGAAAGCCCCACTGCTGGGCAACATTGGTGAGAACAGCTAGAACAAACATTTTCCTCCTCTCCACTAAATGATAAATCACAGCTGTCAATGAATAAAACATTCAGTCTCAGCAATCAAGCAATGGATTTTTAAGGAGCCCTCCCATTTATCAGGTTGGCTATTGATTGCTTGTGAAAAGTCATTGCATCAGAGGGATAATGAATGGGAGAGTAGAGCTCCACCACACAAGATGAACTGGTTGATAAGCTTGCCTTCAAGAACTTGATAATATTTAAATGTGTCCCCTTTATTTAAAGAATTTATCATAAATATAACCACATGCTATTGGATTTACAATAGTTAATAACAGGTGTGTAAAGCAAGAAACAAATGCTGATTAAAGGAATCCAAGCCAGTTGCCCAAAAAGCACCCCTTACCCAGAGCCCTAGGCCTCTGATGGAAACATGATACCGCTTTCATATCAATAATGTGGTCCAGTCAGCAGTTGGGATTGCACATCTGAGAAGTTCCTCAAATCCTAGACAAATTAGATATTGTTTCATTCATTCAGTTCCCCTTCCTCTTTTTTTTTCCTTTTTTGGTCTTGGAACATGATTTTACTTGTCTGAAGAGTTTAATGAGTTGGTGTGCTCAGTTCAGTTCAGTCGCTGAGTCGTGTCCGACTCTTTGCAACTCCATGAATCGCAGCACACCAGGCCTCCCTGTCCATCACAAACTCCCAGAGTTCACTCAGACTTAAGTCCATCAAGTCAGTGATGCCATCCAGCCATCTCATCCTCTGGCGTCCCCTTCTCCTCCTGCCCTCAATCCCTCCCAGCATCAGAGTCTTTTCCAATGAGTAAGCTCTTTGCATGAGGTGGCCAAAGTACTGGAGTTTCAGCTTCAGCTGAACTTCATTCCCTCCAAAGAAATCCCAGGGCTGATCTCCTTCAGAATGGACTGGTTGGATCTCCTTGCAGTCCAAGGACTCGCAAGAGTCTTCTCCAACACCACAGTTCAAAAGCATCAATTCTTCGGCACTCAGCCTTCTTCACAGTCCAACTCTCACATCCATACATGACCACAGGAAAAACCATAGCCTTGACTAGACGGACCTTTGTTGGCAAAGTAATGTCTCTGCTTTTGAATATGCTATCTAGGTTGGTGATAACTTTCCTTCCAAGGGGCAAGCATCTTTTAATTTCATGGCTGCAATCACTATCTGCAGTGATTTTGGAGCCCCAAAAAATAAAGTCTGACACTGTTTCCACTGTTTCCCCATCTATTTCCCATGAAGTGATGGGACTGGATGCCATGATCTTCCATGATCTTCATTTTCTGGATGTTGAACTTTAAGCCAACTTTTTCACTCTCCACTTCCACTTTTATCAAGAGGTTTTTAGTTCTTCTTCACTTTCTGCCATAAGGGTGGTGTCATCTGCGTATATGAGGTTATTGATATTTCTCCTGGCAATCTTGATTTCAGCTTGTGTTTCTTCCAGCATTTCTCATGAGGTACTCCGCATATAAGTTAAATAAGCAGGGTGACAATATACAGCCTTGACGTACTCCTTTTCCTATTTGAAACCAGTCTGTTGTTCCATGTCCAGTTCTAACTGTTGCTTCCTGATCTGCATACAGATTTCTCAAGAGGCAGATCAGGTGGTCTGGTATTCCTATCTCTTTCAGAATTTCCCACAGTTGATTGCGATCCACACAGTCAAAGGCTTTGGCATAGTCAATAAAGCAGAAATAGATGTTTTTCTGGAACTCTCTTGCTTTTTCTATGATCCAGCGGATGTTGGCAATTTGATCTCTGGTTCCTCTGCCTTTTCCAAAATCAGCTTGAACATCAGGAAGTTGATGTGCTAGCGAATGTTTAAAAACTGGCTCTCACAGGGGGTGGGGTGGGGGGAAATCCCTTGTTTGTATTGTTTGCCACATGTGTGCTCTAAGTATTGATACTTCCACTGTACATGACTTTAAGTATCAATGTGATATCACTGAACACAGAGTTGGGAAGAAACAGTAGCAATGGACTCTGTTGCATCAGTATGAACAAACTCCAGTACACTCGGGTGCCATGTCCAGCACCTTCCTAACACCATCTCAACGGTATTGTCTCTGTTTGTGTCCTGGGAGTCAGTTCTACCTGTAAATTAAAAAGTGGGTGGCTATGACCCCTACCTTTCCTGAATTCCATTTATACCATACCTTCTGCCAAGAAACCTTATTCGGTGTCTTATTTGCACAAAGATTCAAAAACATAAAAATTAAATGAATTGTCTCACCCAGGAAGGTTTGAACTACAAAAATGAGGATGTATAAAACACCTTGGCATTCTGAGATCAAAAAATAGTGGTGGTCTTTCCTAGGTTAAAAAAAAAAAAAGAGTAGACTTTTTTAGATGACTTCTGTATTAAGCATGGAGGATTCAACATGTGTGTCTGCTTCATCACTCTGCTTAACAGGGGTCATCATCCTCTTTGTACTCACATCATAAGAACTTCTCCTTATCAACCTAAACCCAGCTCCCTCACAGCCAGTCTTTTCTGGAGATAGATATTAACCCAGGGTTTAGATGTTTTTATTGTTAATGACGAATGCTCTAAGGTAGTGCTCTAAATTATCCTTATCCTGGAGTTATCATTTTTGAGATAGAAATGTGGTTCTAAGATATAGTAACTAAAGAGGTAATACAGCATAGTTGTCAAAAGTGAAAAATATACAGTTACCAGTTCTTGGATAATTACTTCATTGTATCAGTTTCCTATTCTGTGAAATGGAGATGAATTTAGTAATTGCATGCAGCAGATAATGTCTGTTGGTTGACCTGATAGACATTCCAAATTCTTGTTCTCTCTTATTGCAGTTCATCCCACTGGGATGAGAAAGAATCTGAGAAAAAGAAATGCATAGTTTTTCAGCCTTTCTTGATGAAAGGATAGCCCTATTGCACGGTTTTGGCCATAACATGGAAGCAGAAGTTTCCTTGCATCTCCTGGAAAGGGTTTTACTCTGTCTGATGCAGCCAGCAACAACTTATCCTTCCTGTCTTGAATCAAACGAATGCTTGTGGGAGCAGCATTAGTCACTGTGGGAGCATGGGGTAACAGGCACTTAGAAAAGTCCAAGAGAATTACAGAGAGCCTTGAAACAGAAGTCAGGAATACTCTTCAGATTTCCCAGATACAGGATGAAAAAAAATCCCTAACTTGATTAAGTCACTCTGTATCCAGGTTTTTCTCTTATCTTAGCATTCCTAATAATAGACTACTTGACAGAAATTTGTGGAGTTTATGTGAAATGATACTTGAGTGCTTAGCACACTGCCTGACAAATAGAAGGCACTACAGAGTGTATATTATTTATTACTTTCAGTCTATCATTATTCATTATTACACAGGACCAATGCCTTCTACTACATCCCTGACAACATCTAACATGGCCAAGTGCATCAAGGTAAGGATTGCATTTGATGCCACAATCTATGCCTTGGAGGAATTTTCAGGTTTAATAAAGACATAATCATATGCATATATAACAATCTCAAGGCATTTAAAGGCAATGATTAACTGTATAAGCATTTGGTTCAGGAAAGCACTTGTAGGACTTCTGAAAAGGAAAGATCCCTGTGTGAGTGGTCCAGGGAGACATCCTGAGGAAGGTTGGTCTTACAGTGGGCCTGAATGGCAATGTCAGAGTGGGCTGCAGGTATTGGAAGTGTACACCGATGGAGGTTTCTCTGGGGAAACGTCCATAAGACTCTAATAATGTCTGCCCAAAAAGGTGCTGTTGGCTCCTGCCAATCCTCTTCACCTCGAGTACTCATCCCCAGCTCCTGCTGCCCTTTTCTCCAGAGAATCACCCTTGGCTGATAGAAACTGTCTGATTGGGAGATTATGTCCCCTCCCATATGGGCAGCTCACAGCTAATGACCGACTGAGAAAAGTCTGCTCCTTCTCTAATTGCACTCTGTGGTCCAGTCTCTACTCCAGAACTCCCTGTGGGATCAGGCTGAAGTCAGACTCCACCTGAGACCACATCTTTGTTTAGCTCCATGCCTTGTTCTATCCTTCTTCCTTCATCTTCTTTCTCCTGAGATCACTCTCTCAACAAATCCAGTGCATGTGACTCTCTGTCTCAGGATGTTCTTCTGGGAACACTGACCTGGCTCATTGCAGTTATTAAATTGAGAAATGTTGAGCAAGTGATTGGAGCAATAGTAGCTTCATGTACTCATTTGCTTATTCATTTGTTCATTCTTTCAATAAACCCATGTTGAGCAACTGCTGTAGGTTCACTGCACAGGCATTTATGAAGCAGAGCAAAGACATGATCTGTGTCTTCCACAGACTAGCAGATAAAAGTAACCATCAGTGTCCTCTGTCCATGGGATTTCCCAGGCAGGAATGCTGGAGTGGGTTGCATTTCCTTCTTCAGGGGATCCTCCTGATCCAGGGATCAAACCCAGGTCTCCTGCATTGCAGGCAGATTCTTTATTGCCACACCACCAGGGAAGCCCCATAATAGTAACCAAGCCACAGTGAAACAGAACAGGAGTAAAGTCATGGGCCAGAGGCACACAGGCTTGAGCTGAATGCTGATTTATTGCTAGCAGTGTCACCTTGAACCAGTCACTTAACTCCTCTGAGCCTCTTTATTTTCTTCTAAAAACAACAACAACTATTTACTTGGTAAATGATGGATATAAACAAGATAATGGATGTAATTCCCCAACTTATGGCTAGAATCCAATTATGCTGGATGTCAGTACTAAGATTATAAGTCTTTATCTTGGGCTAAAGAGGAAGAATGCTCTACGTATGGGAAAAGGACAATATTTAGAAAGGGGATACTTCTATTTCTGGTTCCTCTATCTAAAATTATTTTGAAACTCAACCTTCAAAACCTTTGAAGCTCAACCCTGGATGTTATAGAAATTCAACTTGAATCTCTCCTCCTGCTCAGCAATCTACCTACACAAGATAGCTTTATATTGAGAAGAAGAAAAGAAGGGGATGAGGATGCATAGGAGAAGAAAACAAAAAGAAAGGTAAAGAAAAGAAAACAGCTATTGCAACCTAACCCAGGGTTTATGTCTGCTGATTTATCAAAAATTTCCTGGCAGAAGTGACCTTTCAGAACTGCCCTTGAATTATTCCTCTCCTGTGGGAGACAGGGATTCAGTGAGCCCAGTAGCAGCTGCCGTGCATAAGATGAGAAATTATTCTGAGCAGCTTATTTGCTGGAAAAGTGCTGATTTGGAGTCACCCCACATTTTGTGAAATATTTCCCATCTGTATCTTGGGTTCCAAATATCCTGGAAGGATCCTACTAAGTAGACCACATGGCTTGGATATCTAACACAGAGACTGGTATATAATCATTTTTGAACCTGAAATTTATCTAAAGAAGAATTAGTAACTTAGCCTTACAAAATGTTATTCATTTATTCTCATAACTGCCAAAAACAATAGTTTTTAATGCAAATGAAAAGGCGAGTTTCCTGCAATCACCTGAGAATGTGCTTTACTTTTTGCAAGGTATTGTATCAACTTGGGGCAATTACCAAGCCCATTTGTGATCCATCACAGAATCTGACAAAACATGGACATTCAGTGCGAGAGTCCCAGAATGCTAATTTGTAAATCTGTCAGATTTGTCACGGTGGTGAGAAATGGTGTTAAAATTGCTTTCAATGTCTTAATTAGTGGTAGCCTTCCAGAGAAATGCAATATCTCCAGCTCATTTTTCTTTTCATTTCTTGATTTGTTTTTCAACAAGATTATTAAAATTTGAATCATGATGATCCTCAGAAAACAGCATGCAATTTAAGAATGCTGATGCAAATATGCTTGGGTTGGAGGGGAGCTTTTGGTTGCTTCAGAATGCTAAACAAGGAGGTCAGACTCTGTGTCCTGTCTTTTATTTTTACATTGACCTTTGGGCCTTAAACAGAGACACCCCTTGGAGGAACCATGGCATCTCTGGTATGGTAGAGCAGCAAGTCACTTAGATTCAGTGTGGAAAACTTCACTGTGTCATACCCACAGGTAGTAACACTATCATAGTTAATCTTTACTGGGCACTAATACACCAGGCTCTTTGCTGTAATAGACTGCATTTTGTCCTGTCTAATTGTTCCCACAACCCCAGAGCATAGGTGCTATCAGCATCCAGATATTCCAGGTAAAAAACAGATTAAGATCAGTAACGAGATGCACCTTGATCACACAGCCAGCAAATCATTCCATTGCTGGAATCTGCACTGGTAGCTGCTGCTTTATCTTGCACTTGGAAAAAAGGTTCTGAATATCTTCACCGGGAAAGTAGATGATGACAGCAGGGTTCCCAGTCTCCTACAGGCCTTGGTCTTTCACGTAGTCTCTGAGACACAAATGGCTGGTGCCCACTCATCTCTGCCTTTTGCCAGATCTGATTTATATATACCTTTATGGGACCTCCATAATTCACCTTCAAGTTCTACCTTGAACATTTATTGTGTATTTTACATGCTGTTTTGTTGTCTGTCTAATCTAACAGAATTTTCTGCAGAGGGTATTAAGAAGAAAAGAAGGTTAATTTCAATATTGTTTTCAGGCTTTCCCCCCCGAGTTTGAACCACTGCACTGTACTGTATGTTTGATGAAAGAAGGAAGCCTGAGACTCAGCTTCTTTTGAGTGTCTGTCTCTTTGTTACCCCATGGGCTGAAGCCCACCAGGCTTTTCTCAGCAAGAATGGTGGAGTGGGGTGCCATTGCCTCCTCCAGGGGATCTTCCTTCCCAGGGATTGAACCCACATCTCTTAGGTCTCCTGCACTGGCTGGAAGATTCTTTACCCCTAGCACCACCTGTGAAGCCCTAAGTATCTGACTAGCAGCTGCTTTTTCCATGCAGAATGTTCTCCCCCTACAGGAGGAAAATGCTCCAGGAAAGCAAAACATTAAAAGTAGCTATTAATAGAAAAGAAGAAGTTTCTGCAGCATCTCTGTGGGACCACAGTTATTTCTGTCTTATGTTGAAATATTTCACCCCAAGAAATGATGGCAGAGACACTGAAGTTTCTAATCACCATAAAATGGCCCCTTCTCTGTGGTTCTCACCTTTGTTTGTAAAGTGGATGTAAGCAGCATTTTTTTTTTTTTTTGCATGAAAGAGCTCTCTGCAGAAAGCTCCTTTTGTCTTGTCACTTTAGCAGATCTATATTGTAACCAACCTTAAAACAGCAGGCCCTGCTCTGCTCATCTCCAGCCCAAGCACAACTTTTAAATCTTTTGATCACACTGTACCTTGCCTAATTTGTTGGTTTTTTCCTTGATCAAAGAAGTAGAAATGAAGAATAAGTAATTAACAGATAACCAAGCAAGTAGACATCTTGCAAATAAACTGTGTGAACAAGGTACCTTGTGAACAAATTGTGTGAACAAGATGGCATCTAAAGAAAGATCACTAGAAGTCAACAAGCCTGCAAACACTGGGAGATGACTGTGAGTTTAATCCCTTATCTCAATAATTAGCTAAGGTTACTTCCTGTTTTCCCTTTAAAGACTTTCATGGCCAAGCAGAATCTTCAGAGTTTTGGGGGATTTCAGTTCACCTCGGACTTCCTTGGTGGTAAAGTGGAAGAAAGTCCACCTGCCAATGCAGGGGACACATATTTAATCCCTGATCTGGGAAGATTCCACATGCCATGGGGCAACAAAGCCCATGTGCCACAACTACTGAGCTGTATGCTGTGACTGCTGAAGCCCACATGCCCTAAAACCAGTGCAGACTGCAAGGGGAACAAACCAGCCAATCCTAAAGGAAATCAGTCCTGAATATTCATTGGGAGGACTGATGCTGAAGCTGAAACTCCAATATTTTGGCCACCTGATACAAAGAACTGACTCATTGGAAAACACCTTGATCCTGGGAAAGAATTGAAGGCAGGAGGAGAAGGGGATGACAAAGGATAAGATGGTTGGATGACATCACCAACTAGCTGGACATTAGTTAAAGAAAGCTCTGGGAGTTGGTAATGGACAGGGAAGCCTGGTGTGCTGCAGTCCATGGGGTTGCAAAGAGTCAGACATGACTGAGCTACTGAACTAAACTAGACTGAGTTCACCTTCTTCCAAGATGCTGGCTTCCTGATTAAAAGCAATTTTGGCAGTTCTATTTCCAGTTTTTTAAGGAATCTCCACACTGTACTCCATAGTGGCTGTACTAGTTTGCATTCCCACCAACAGTGTAAGAGGGTTCCCTTTTCTCCACACCCTCTCCAGCATTTATTATTTGTAGACTTTTGGATCGCAGCCATTCTGACTGGTGTGAAATGGTACCTCATAGTGGTTTTGATTTGCATTTCTCTGATAATGAGTGATGTTGAGCATCTTTTCATGTGTTTGTTAGCCATCTGTATGTCTTTTTTGGAGAAATGTCTATTTAGTTCTTTGGCCCATTTTTTGATTGGGTCGTTTATTTTTCTGGAGTTGAGCTGTAGGAGTTGCTTGTATATTTTTGAGATTAGTTGTTTGTCAGTTGCTTCATTTGCTATTATTTTCTCCCATTCTGAAGGCTGTCTTTTCACCTTGCTAATAGTTTCCTTTGATGTGCAGAAGCTTTTAAGGTTAATTAGGTCCCATTTGTTTATTTTTGCTTTTATTTCCAATATTCTAGGAGGTGGGTCATAGAGGATCCTGCTGTGATGTATGTCGGAGAGTGTTTTGCCTATGTTCTCCTCTAGGAGTTTTATAGTTTCTGGTCTTACGTTTAGATCTTTAATCCATTTTGAGTTTATTTTTGTGTATGGTGTTAGAAAGTGGTCCAGTTTCATTCTTTTACAAGTGGTTGACCAGATTTCCCAGCACCACTTGTTAAAGAGATTGTCTTTAATCCATTGTATATTCTTGCCTCCTTTGTCGAAGATAAGGTGTCCATATGTGCGTGGATTTATCTCTGGGCTTTCTATTTTATTCCATTGATCAATATTTCTGTCTTTGTGCCAGTACCATACTGTCTTGATAACTGTGGCTTTGTAGTAGAGCCTGAAGTCAGGTAGGTTGATTCCTCCAGTTCCATTCTTCTTTCTCAAGATCGCTTTGGCTATTCGAGGTTTTTTGTATTTCCATACAAATTGTGAAATTATTTGTTCTAGCTCTGTGAAGAATACTGTTGGTAGCTTGATAGGGATTGCGTTGAATCTATAAATTGCTTTGGGTAGTGACACGTGTACCCCAATGTTCATCGCAGCACTGTTTATAATAGCCAAGACATGGAAGCAACCTAGATGTCCATCAGCAGATGAATGGATAAGAAAGCTGTGGTACATATACACAATGGAGTATTACTCAGCCATTAAAAAGAATACATTTGAATCAGTTCTAATGAGGTGGATGAAACTGGAGCCTATTATACAGAGCGAAGTAAGCCAGAAGGAAAAACACAAATACAGTATACTAACGTATATATATGGAATTTAGAAAGATGGTAACAATAACCCGGTGTACGAGACAGCAAAAGAGACACTGATGTATAGAACAGTCTTATGGACTCTGTGGGAGAGGGAGAGGGTGGGAAGATTTGGGAGAATGGCAATGAAACATGTAAAATATCATGTAGGAAACGAGTTGCCAGTCCAGGTTCGATGCATGATGCTGGATGCTTGGGGCTGGTGCACTGGGACGGCCCAGAGGGATGGTATGGGGAGGGAGGAGGGAGGAGGGTTCGGGATGGGGAACACATGTATACCTGTGGCGGATTCATTTTGATATTTGGCAAAACTAATACAATTATGTAAAGTTTAAAAATAAAATAAAATTAGAGAAAAAAATAAATAAATAAAAGGGATCCAAGTTACCCCCCCAAAAAAAAAAATAAAAAAAAAAAATAAAAGCAATTTTGCTTTCAAACAATATTTGCCCCACAGGTATCTATTTTTGATTATCAAGCAAGTAGTGGGACCAGATTTTGTAACACGTGTATGTGGACACCTCCAAGTCAGCACCCAGGGAGACCATAATGTGGTCTGAGGTAGGCTCCATGAGATAAGATTTTTAAAGTTCTCCCATCTTTAATATGCAGCATTACCTGTACATGTATACATTTGGCTTAAAAAAAAAATTAGTTCTGTAAGAGATGATCAATTCTCTGTATTTTATCTGAGTTTTAAAAAAATCACTGCACTTTATCTGAGTTATGAATAGGTGTCATGTAAATCCAGAGATTAAAAAGTTTTCAACACATGATGCTAAACTGATGATTGCTGTGGTGTATTGAGAAACAAAAAGGAATAAACGCAGGGAGGAAAAAAAAAAAAAAGAATTCACCACAATCAGCTAGGTTTCTTGTCAGAACTGGATATAGCCACAGCCTAAGAAGAAGCTCGCTAGACCAGAGTACCTATTTTAGTTCTGTCACATTGTGCCAAGAGATCCTAGGCAAGTCATAGAGCCTCTGTGTTCACCACTTCTTTCATCCATAGCCAATACCTTCAACACAGTAGGAGTTGGCACAAGGGAAATTTTCATAAATCAAGTATAATGTTGGATGTCCATGAAGCACTAAATACAATTTTTTTTAAAATATTGTGATTATCTTGTTGAAATGGGTTCATCTCAAATCACAGCCATAAACCTAGAAAATATGTAATATTCTTGGTAAGATAGGAAACCTACAGATAAAACTAAGTAATATAAAAAAGAGGTAAATTCATCAAGGTCCAAATGGCAAAGAAAATCAGAGGAAAGAGAGGATTCCACATAGGCTAAGTGAGAGTTCAAAGTGCTGGTGGGATTTCTCCAGAATTTGTAAGGAGTGAAAGTGGGAGAGCAGTTAGAGGTGACAAGATACAGAGCCAGCCCCACATACGGAAATGGTGAGGCCACCATGGGATGTGGTGGGAGGAGGCCTCCCAGGAGATCACCAGGCAACATGTAGAGCAGCACTATAACCTCCAGGCCCTGCTGGAAAGTGGGTCTTCCGAGCTGAGGAAATGGGCCACACCAACAACACCTGGCTTAAAAACCATCAGAGGATTCCTTCAGATCAGGTCTCCTAATGACCCTGACACTGCAAGAAAATGTGTGTGAGTGGAAGAGTTGGGACACTGTTCTCACAGAGGAGATGCAGAATTCTCAAGAGATTTGCAATGAAAGCTCTAAATCTGAGCAGTTAATAACCAGTGAGTTAGAAAGAGAGCATACCCCAAACCATCTGAGTAATGCTCAAAATTCTCCAAGCCAGGCTTCAACGGTACGTGAACCATGAACTTCCAGATGTTCAAGCTGGATTTAGAAAAGGCAGAGGAACCAGAGACCAAATTTCCAGCATCTGTTGGATCATTGAAAAAGCAAGAGAGTTACAGAAAAAAAAAAAAAATCGACTTCTGCTTTATTGATTATGCCAAAGCCTTTGACTGTGTGGATCACAACAAACCATGGAAAATTCTTAAAGAGATGGGACTACCAGATCACCTGACCTGCCTCCTGAGAAATCTGCATGCAAGTCAGGAAGCAACAGTTAGAACTGGACATGGAACAACAGACTGGTTCCAAATCAGGAAAGGAGTACATCAAGGCTGTATATTGCCACCCTGCTTATTTAACTTATATGAAGAATACATCATGAGAAACGCTGGGCTGGAGTAAGCACAAGATGGAATCAAGATTGCCAGGACAAATATCAATAACCTCAGATATTCAGATGACACCACCCTTATGGCAGAAAGTGAAGAAGAACTGAATAGCCTCTTGATGAAAGTGAAAGAGGAGAGTGAAAAAGTTGGCTTAAAACTCAACATTCAGCAAACTAAGATCGTGGCATCTGGTCCCATCATTTCATGGCAAATAGATGGGGAAACAATGGAAACAGTGATAGATTTTATTTTTCTGGGCTCCAAAATCACTGCAGATGGTGACTGCAGCCATGAAATTAAAAGATGCTTGCCCCTTGGAAGAAAAGCTATGACCAACCTAGACAGCATATTAAAAAGCAGAGACATTACTTTGCCAACAAAGGTCTATCTAGTCAAGGCTATGGTTTTTCCAGTGGTCATGTATTGATGTGAGAGTTGAACTATAAAAAAAGCTGAGCACCAAAGAATAAACACTTTTGAACTGTGGTGTTGGAGAAGACTCTTGAGAGTCCCTTGGACTGCAAGGAGATCCAACCAGTCCATCTTAAAGGAGATCATTCCTGGGTGTTCATTGGAAGGACTGATGTTAAAGCTGAAACTCCAATTCTTTGGCCACCTGATGCGAAGGTCTTTTCATTGGAAAAGACCCTGATGCTGGGAAAGATTGAGGGCAGGAGGAGAAGGGGATGACAGAGGAGGAGAAGGGGATGACAGATGGCTGGATGGCATCACCAACTCAATGGACATGAGTTTGAGTAAGTTCCAGGAGTTGGTGATGCAGGAGCTGAGTAAAGTCCAGCTGGCCTGGGCTTCTTTGCATGGTGGCTGCAACATTCCTAGGAGGTCCTAGCAACACTTCTTCCACGTTCTACTGGTCAAAGCAAGTTACAAGGTCATTTCAGATTCAAGGCCTTCTGGTGTCTTGTGTGAAACCATGTCAATTTTGTAGAAATTTTATCTTCTCATGGGAGGAAAAACTAATTCTCATTTCAAAAATCCATGCCTACAGAAACTAAGAAGTTAATGAAGCCTCGTTTGCAAACAATATAGCTGCAATTATTGTGTGTTAATTTACATTTCCCAGATGATCAATGGATTTTGTCATTTTTATTACTTTTTATGATCCTTTCAATGATTGCTCTTATCTTTTGCCCTGTGAAACTATGTATTATATATTTTGGACAAATGACCATTGCTAGATGTATTTATTATATATAATCTCTGCTCTAAGAACTGGCCTTTTAACACTTAACAATGTCCTCTGATAAATGCAAGTTCTCAATTTTAGTGTGGTTGGCAGCAGTTTTCTAAAATATTAGCACTTCCATCCCCTATTTAAGAATATCTGCCTACGATCAAGCCATGAAGATATATTTTATGTTGTATTCTTAAAGTTTAATAGTTTTGCTTTCTATATTTACATGAACAATCCACCTGAAATTGATTTTCATGTAAACTGGGAAGTAGGGGCCAAGATACATTATTTTTCCTACGTGGTAGCCAATTAAAACAGTATGTTAAAAATAATAACTTTTACATATTGCACTGGAGTGTCACATTTGTCATAAGTGGTGGTGGTGTGCTTTTTTGAATCATGGATCATATTATATTACCAGTAGCAGTACAGGAGGGATTCAGTTTTCCCTTGTCCAAAAAGTATTTGATGTTGTCACTATTTTTTAAAATTTTACTTTAGTTATTCTGATATGTCTATACTGATATCTCACTGTGATTTTAATTTGCATGTCCTTGGTGGATATTTATGCTAAACATCACTTCATGGGCTTACTTTCCATCTGTATATCTCTTTTTGAAATTTCTGTTCATGACTTTGGTTATTTTCTAATTTTAATTTTAAATTTCTAACCTATTAAATGTTTGGAATTCTTTTATATTATATATAGTAGTACTTTGATGAATATGTGGTTTGCAAATGTTTTCAGCCAGTCTGTAGTTTGTCTTTCATCCTATCTGTGTGAGTTTTTGCAGAGCAACAGTTTTGGGTTTTTTATATTAATAATGTTCAATTATCAAAATTCTTAGTTTTAATCATTCCTGAAAAGCATGCTGTTTTATATACAATCAATTTTACATAAATATTGATTCATTTTGTCTTTTATCTACTGTATTACTATTTGTTTTCTGTAATACCTTTTCAATGTTCCCTTTTATCTGTTTACCTTCTAAATTAATTAGATATTTTTATCAATAGCATTTTTCTATTAACTTATGACTGATATATTCTTTCATTATTCATTCAGAATTTATCCTAGATATTCTAAAGGCATGCTATTTTGACTTAGTCTAAGAAAAAATAGTACTTTTACTTTTTTTTTCAATAGTTCTAAAATCTCAAAACACACTTTTTTTTTTTCTACATCAGATCAGATCAGATAAGTTGCTCAGTCGTGTCCAACTCTTTGTGATCCCATGAATCGCAGCACGCCAGGCCTCCCTGTCCATCACCAACTCCCAGAGTTCACTCAGAGTCATGTCCATCGAGTCAGTGATGCCATCCAGCCATCTCATCCTCTGTCGTCCCCTTCTCCTCCTGCCCCTAATCCCTCCCAGCATCAGAGTCTTTTCCAATGAGTCATGAGGTGGCCAAAGTACTGGAGTTTCAGCTTTAGCATCATTCCTTCCAAAGAACACCTAGGGCTGATCTCCTTCAGAATGGACTGGTTGGATCTCCCTGCAGTCCAAGGGACTCTCAAGAGTCTTCTCCAACACCACAGTTCAAAAGCGTCAATTCTTTGGCGCTCAGCCTTCTTCACAGTCCAAATCTCACATCCATACATGACCACAGGAAAAACCATAGCCTTGACTAGACCGACCTTTGTTGGCAAAGTAATGTCTCTGCTTTTGAATATGCTATCTAGGTTGGTCATAACTTTCCTTCCAAGGAGTAAGTGTCTTTTAATTTCATGGCTGCAGTCACCATTCGTAGTGATTTTGGAGCCCAGAAAAATAAAGTCTGACACTATTTCCACTGTTTCCCCATCTATTTCCCATGAAGTGGTGGGACTGGATGCCATGATCTTCGTTTTCTGAATGTTGAGCTTTAAGCCAACTTTTTCACTCTCCACTTTCAACTTTCATCAAGAGGCTTTTGAATTCCTCTTCACTTTGTGCCATAAGGGTGGTGTCATCTGCATATCTGAGGTTATTGATATTTCTCCTGGCAATCTTGATTCCAGCTTGTGTTTCTTCCAGTCCAGCGTTTCTCATGATGTACTCTGCATATAAGTTAAATAAACAGGGTGACAATATACGGCCTTTATGAACTCATTTTCCTATTTGGAACCAGTCTGTTGTTCCATGTCCAGTTTTAACTGTTGCTATATATACCTCATGTATTGCTCTTTATCTTTTTCCACAGTTCTGTTTCCCTGTGGGGTCATTATCCTAGTGCTCAAATCTTTTTTTCATTTAGATTTCTTTTTTTGTTACAGGTCTGTTTGTTAGTAATCCTCTGTTTTTCATATTATTTAACTGATGGAAGTTTTTCTTATAGCAGAGCCAATTCATTTTCAGCAACTTCTCTTTTTAGCATGTGTGTGAGAAATATTCTGAAATCAAGATTGCTGGGAGAAATATCAATAACCTCAGATATGCAGATGACACCACCCTTATGGCAGAAAGTGAAGAGGAACTCAAAAACCTCTTGATGAGAGTGAAAGAGGAGAGTGAAAAAGTTGGCTTAAAGCTCAACATTCAGAAAATGAAGATCATGGCATCCAGTCCCACCACTTCATGGGAAATAGATGGGGAAACAGTGGAAACAGTGTCAGACTTTATTTGTTTGGGCTCCAAAATCACTGCAGATGGTGACTGCAGCTATGAAATGAAAAGACACTTACTCCTTGGAAAACAAGTTATGACCAACCTAGATAGCATATTCAAAAGCAGAGACATTACTTTACCAACAAAGGTCCGTCTAGTCAAGGCTATGGTTTTTCCAGTGGTCATTATGGATGTGAGAGTTGGACTGTGAAGAAAGCTGAGCTCTGAAGAACTGATGCTTTTGAACTGTGGTGTTGGAGAAGACTCTTGAGAGTCCCTTGGACTGCAAGGAGATCCAACCAGTCCATTCTGAAGGAGATCAGCCCTGGGATTTCTTTGGAAGGAATGATGCTGAAGCTGAAACTTCAGTACTTTGGCCACCTCATGCCAAGAGTTGACTCATTGAAAAGACTCTGATGCTGGGAGGGATTGGGGGCAGGAGGAGAAGGGGACGACAGAGGGTGAGATGGCTGGATGGCATCACTGACTCGATCACATGAGTCTGAGTGAACTCCGGGACTTGGTGATGGACAGGGAGGCCTGGTATGCTCTGATTCATGGGATCGCAAAGAGTCAGACATGACTGAGTGACTGAACTGAACTGAAAAATATATTATTTTGGAAAATGAGTCAATTGATCTAAAAGAAAAGTTGTGCTTTACTGAGTAATAAGTAAACGTTCCTTCTGGAGATAATTTACTAAAACATTATTTTTGAGTGCAATCTTCTTAAAATAACAACTGACTTTTGAAATAAATATTTATGCATCTTCTTCAGACTTCTATCCTCTGCTTTGAGTGTTTCTTAATAACACTATGGGCTTCCTGGTAGTTTAGTAGGTAAATAATCTGCCTGCTATGTGGGAGACCTGGGTTCGATTCCTGGGTTGGAAAGATCCCCTGGAGAAGGGTAAGTCTACCCACTCCAGTATTCTGACCTGGAGGATTCCATGGACTCCATAGCCCAGGGGTCGCAAAGAGTCTGACACAACTGAATGATTTTTACTTTCACTAATAACACTATAGCTCTCATAATAGATTACATCTGTATTTTGTACATGTTTATTAACATTCTTGAAAAACTAATTTTAGTACTTTGTTATTAAACATTTATTTTAAAATTTTGACTTACTGGTGAAATTTTGACTTTACTGATGCTGAAAGGTTATATTAAACTTTTTAAAGCAGTATTACCAAACAATATAATTAACAACTAAACTTGCAAGGTACAAAACATACTAAGAGCATTCAGACTACTGTCTACACTCTCAGTGATGAGATTCTTCAGTGTATTCTCTTCTCATCATATTTTGGATGCCTTCAGTCTATTTTTTTTTTAATTTTATTTTTAAACTTTAGAAATTGTGTTAGTTTTGCCAAATATCAAAATGACGCTGCCACAGGTATACCTGTATTCCCCATCCTGAACCCTCCTCCCCACTCCCTCCCCATACCATCCCTCTGGGTCGTCCCAGTGCACTAGCCTCAAGCATCCAGTATTGTGCATCGAACCTGGACTGGCAACTCATTTCATACATGATATTATACACGTTTCAATGCCATTATCCCAAATCTTTTCACCCTCTCCCTCTCCAACAGAGTCCATAAGACTGTTCTACACATCAATTTCTCTTTTGCTGTCTCATACACAGGGTTATTGTTACCATCTTTCTAAATTCCATATATATGCGTTAGTATACTGTATTGGTGTTTTTCCTTCTGGCTTACTTCACTCTGTATAATAGGCTCCAGTTTCATCCACCTCATTAGAACTGATTCAAATGTATTTTTTTTGATGGCTGAGTAATACTCCATTGTGTATATGTACCACTGCTTTCTTATCCATTCATCTGCTGATGGACATCTAGGGTGCTTCCATGTCCTGACTATTATAAACAGTGCTGCGATGAACACTGGGGTACACGTGTCTCTTTCCCTTCTGGTTTCCTCAGTGTGTATGCCCAGCAGTGGGATTGCTGGATCATAAGGCAGTTCTATTTCCAGTTTTTTAAGGAATCTCCACACTGTTCTCCATAGTGGCTGTACTAGTTTGCATTCCCACCAACAGTGTAAGAGGGTTCCCTTTCCTCCACACCCTCTCCAGCATTTATTGCTTGTAGACTTTTGGATCGCAGCCATTCTGACTGGCGTGAAATGGTACTTCATAGTGGTTTTGATTTGCATTTCTCTGATAATGAGTGATGTTGAGCATCTTTTCATGTGTTTGTTAGCCATCTGTATGTCTTCTTTGGAGAAATGTCTATTTAGTTCTTTGACCCATTTTTTGATTGGGTCATTTGGATGCCTTCAATCTATTGTTACACATTTCCCACAGATCTTACTGACTAGTTGAATATGGTGAAACTTCAGACATTTAAGAAACTGACTGGAGCAGCAACTTTGACTACTTTGCCAACCACCCACCACAGAAACAGCGAGAAATCAACTGTCCCTAGCCATTAGGTCTAGTCACAACTCATTTTGTCAGCAAGCTTTCTGCGTGCTGTCCCCAAAAAGGGAGTTCTTAGCTACAGATTGGAAAGGATAAGCAAGAAAGGAACACAAATTGTTGCTGGATGTTTTAGTGTTAATCATGAGCTAAACTGGAAAACTCTGTTTACTATGTACACTCTTCACATACATATACTACTTGATGAAACCATGGCAAAAATAGGAACTTCAAAATTCAGGTTCACCAAACCCAACATGGATTGCTTTAATGGAACTATTAATAATGAGCTGTTAAAATGTGAAATATGTTAAAATGTAATCTTTCACTAGATAGTATGCCAAGACAATAGTCATGAAATTAGTGTTCACTAAGGACTCATAGAAGTGGATTAGCAGAATGAGGTAAATACATGGAGAAAAGGGTCCAGGTAGGAGTAAAGAGATTTTTATCATCATGATAAGGTAATCAGGGGTTGCCACTAAATACCAGTGGAAGAGATTAAAAGTTTCCATTAATTATCCAAATGTCTAGTATTTAGATTTTTGAGTAGAACTGCTTGAGTTAACAGTACAATTGTCATCTTTTTAAAAGTTAAATCATTCCTAATAGACATTCTTGATCCAAGATCCATTTGTCCAGCTCCTGTTATGAGTAACGTACCTCTAATACCTGGCAGAATCAAAGTCAAGTGAGTCTATGGAGTGTTAAAATTTCAGGGTCTGCTACATATTATATTAGCAAAGACAATGACACAGGAACATTTAATGTAGTAATCATAGGCTGGAGTCTTCATTCCTGAAAAAGCATAACATTTGAATAAAAAAGATGATGGAAAGTAGGCAAGTTGACTTGACCAAATGAAAAGAGTTCTCACATGGCAAGTGAACAAGCTGGAACATCCATCCTCAGGTACAGGGAACCATGGAAGGATTGTGAGCAAGAAGAGGGACTATGAGAGGAAAACTGGAGGAAGATTAATCTGGTAGAGATGTGAGCTCAGGGTAGAGGAAAAGCCTGATCAGGCTCTAAAACTGCTGTTCAGGTCTAAACCTGTATTATTGGATCACCATTCCTTTCAGTGGTGATGGCTTTCACCTGTCAACAGGAAATTAGAAAAAGGCCCCAAAGCAGAAAGGAGAGGAAGAATTGCTATGTCTTGAACACTAATTCTATGCTGGCTGCTCTAACATCTCGTGTAATTCCTAAACACTATGACAACAGGAAAACCAAGCTTCTCTTTTACCCCATCCCTCCTCTCATCCACAGGAGACAGGTCTGTGACAGAAAAAAATATATAAACTCCATACTTAATCAACTCATGACTTAGAATTTTTGCTCTGCCAAGTACTACATTTATCATCTTGTATAATTTAAAATGAATCTAAATTTATCTGTTGATGTGTATTGTACACCTGTGTTCTGCTGCTGCTGCTGTTAAGTCAAGTCAGTCGTGTCTGACTCTGTGCGACCCCAGAGATGGCAGCCCACCAGGCTCCCCCATCCCTGGGGTTCTCCAGGCAAGAACACTGGAGTGGGTTGCCATTTCCTTCTTCAATGCATGAAAGTGAAAAATGAAAGTGAAGTCACTCAGTCGTGTCCGACTCCTAGTGACCCCATGGACTGCAGCCTACCAGGCTCTTCCGAAAAATCCCATGGATGCCAGGCCTCCCTGTCCATCACCAACTCCCGGAGTTCACTCAGACTCACGTCCATCGAGTCAGTGATGCCATCTAGCCATCTCACCCTCTGTCGTCCCCTTCTCCTCTTGCCCCCAATCCCTCCCAGCATCAGAGTCTTCCAATGAGTCAACTCTTCACATGAGGTGGCCAAAGTACTGGAGTTTCAGGTTTAGCATCATTCCTTCCAAAGAAATCCCAGGGCTGATCTCCTTCAGAAAGGACTCGTTGGATCTCCTTGCAGTCCAAGGGACTCTCAAGAGTCTTCTCCAACACCACAGTTCAAAAGCATCAGTTCTTCGGCGCTCAGCTTTCTTCACAGTACAACTCTCACATCCATACACGACCACAGGAAAATTTTCTTCCAAGGAGTAAGTGTCTTTCAATTTCATGGCTGCAGTCACCATCTGCAGTGATTTTGGAGCCCAGAAAAATAAAGCCTGACACTGTTTCCCCATCTATTTCCCATGAAGTGATGGGACCAGATGCCATGATCTTTGTTTTCTGAATGTTGAGCTTTAAGCCAACTTTTTCACTCTCCACTTTCAACTTTCATCAAGAGGCTTTTGAGTTCCTCTTCACTTTCTGCCATAAGGGTGGTGTCATCTGCATATCTGAGGTTACTGATATTTCTCCCAGCAATCTTGACTCCAGCTTGTGCTTCTTCCAGCCCAGCATTTCTCATGATGTACTCTGCATAGAAGTTAAATAAGCAGGGTGACAATATACAGCCTTGATGTACTCCTTTTCCTATTTGGAACCAGTCTGTTGTTCCATGCCCAGTTCTAATTGTTACTTCCTGACCTGCATACAGATTTCTCAGGAGGAAGATCAGGTGGTCTGGTATTCCTATCTCTTTCAGAATTTCCCACATTTATTGTGATCCACACAGGCAAAGGCTTTGGCATAGTCAATAAAGCAGAAATAGCTGTTTTTCTGGAACTCTCTTGCTTTTTCCATGATCCAGCAGATGTTGGCAATTTGATCTCTGGTTCCTCTGCCTTTTCTAAAACCATCTGGAAATTCACAGTTCACATATTGCTGAAGCCTGGCTTGGAGAATTTTGAGCATTACTTTACTAGCATGTGAGATGAGTGCAATTGTGTGGTAGTTTGAGCATTCTTTGGCATTGCCTTTCTTTGGGATTGGAATGAAAACTGACCTTTTCCAGTCCTGTGGCCACTGCTGAGTTTTCCAAATTTGCTGGCATGTTGAGTGCAGCACTTTCACAGCATCATCTTTCAGGATTTGAAATAGCTCAACTGGAATTCCATCACCTCCAATAGCTTTGTTTGTAGTGATGCTTTCTAAAGCCCACTTGACTTCACATTCCAGGATGTCTGGCTCTAGGTCAGTGATCACACCATCGTGATTATCTGGGGCATGAATATCTTTTTGTACAGTTCTTCTGTGTGATCTTGCCATCTCTTCTTAATATCTTCTGCTTCTGTTAGGTCCATACCATTTCTGTCCTTTATCGAGCCCATCTTTGCATGAAATATTCCCTTGGTATCTCTAATTTTCTTGAAGAGATCTCTAATCTTTCCCATTCTGTTGTTTTCCTCTGTTTCTTTGCATTGATCGCTGAGGAAGGCTTTCTTGTCTCTTCTTGCTATTCTTTGGAACTCTACATTCAGATGCTTATATCTTTCCTTTTCTCCTTTGCTTTTTCTCTTCTCTTCTTTTCACAGCTATTTGTAAGGCGTCCCCAGACACCCATTGTGCTTTTTTGCATTTCTTTTCCATGGGGATGGTCTTGATCCCTGTCTCCTGTACAATGTCATGAACCTCATTCCATAATTCAGCAGGCACTCGGTCTATCAGATCTCGGCCCTTAAGTCTATTTCTCACTTCCACTGTATAATCATAAGGTATTTTATTTAGGTCATACATGAATGATCTAGTAGTTTTCCCTACTTTCTTCAATTTAAGTCTGAATTTGGCAATAATGAGTTCATGATCTGAGCCACAGTCAGCTCCTGGTCTTGTTTTTGCTGACTGTATAGAGCTTCTCCATCTTTGCCTGCAAAGAATATAATCAATCTGATTTCAGTGTGACCATCTGGTGATGTCCATATATAGAGTCTTCTCTTGTGTTGTTGGAAGAGGGTGTTTGTTATGACCAGTGTGTTTTCTTGGCGAAATTCTATTAGTCTTTGCCGTGCTTCATTCCGTATTCCAAGGCCAAATTTGCCTGTTACCTCAGGTGTTTCTTGACTACTAGATGCTAATTTAGAGCAAGAATTTAGATGTACGGTAGTACCAGCATCTCTGCATATGTCAATAATCAGTCTCCACTATTCTGATAACATGAAGTGATGGGGCTGGATGCCATGATCTTAGCTTTCCCAATGTTGAGCTTTAAGCCAACTTTTTTACTCTGTTCTTTCACTTTCATCAAGAGGCTCTTTAGTTCTTCTTCACTTTCCGCCATAAGGGTGGTGTCATCTGCATATCTGAGGTTATTGATATTTATTCCAGCAATCTTGATTCCAGCTTGTGCTTCCTCCAACCCAGCGTTTCTCATGATGTACTCTGCATAGAAGTTAAATAAGCAGGGTGACAATATACAGCCTTGATGTACTCCTTTTCCTATTTGGAACCAGTCTGCTGTTTCATGTCCACTTCTAACTGTTACTTCCTTACCTACATACAGGTTTCTCAAGAGGCAGGTCAGCTGGTCTGGTATTCCTGTCTCTTTCGTAATTTTCCACAGTTTATTGTGATCCACCCAGTCAAAGGCTTTGGCATAGTCAATAAAGCAGAAATAGATGTTTTTCTGGAATGCTCTAGCTTTTTCAGTGATCCAGCAGATGTTGGCAATTGGATCTCCATTTCCTCTGCCTATTCTAAAACCAGCTTGAATGTCTGGAAGTTCACATTTCATGTATTGCTAAAGCCTGGCTTGGAGAATTTTGAGCATTACCTAAAAGACGCTTACTCTTTGGAAGACAAGTTATGACCAACCTAGATAGCATATTCAAAAGCAGAGACATTACTTTGCCAACAAAGGTTCATTTAGTCAAGGCTATGGTTTTTCCTGTGGTCATGTATGGATGTGAGAGTTGGACTGTGAAGAAGGCTGAGCGCCGAAGAATTGATGCTTTTGAACTGTGGTGTTGGAGAAGACTCTTGAGAGTCCCTTGGACTGCAAAGAGATCCAACCAGTCCATTCTGAAGGAGATCAGCCCTGGGATTTCTTTGGAAGGAATGATGCTGAAGCTGAAACTCCAGTACTTTGGCCACCTCATGCAAAGAGCTGACTCATTGGAAAAGACTCTGATGCTGGGAGGGATTGGGGGTAGGAGGAGAAGGGGACGACAGAGGATGAGATGGCTGGATGGCATCACCAACTCGATGGACTTGTGTTTGGGTGAACTACGGGAGTTGGTGATGGTCAGGGAGGACTGGCATGCTGCAATTCATGGGGTCACAAAGAGTCAGACACAACTGAGAGAGTGAACTGAACTGAACTGAAGTAATACAGGTACTTTAGACCTGAGTCATTTATTATAATGTTATGTGAGAATAAATTGTTTCTTTGGAGTGATTCATCCTTCCAGAGGTAGGCAAGTAAGTTTAAAAAGTGCGGGTTGATTCTCTGACAGGCATTTTCTACGGAACAAAATCATTTTACTTGCTCATAAAGTATATGAATCACTTGCAGTATTATATTAAAATTGATATTGTACTTGAAGGATATGTAAAACCTAAATAAACTAGACCATAAATTAATAACAATTATTTTAATGATTTTTTAAAGACTCAAGTGAAGAAGAATAAAAACATGCTATATTGGTGTTTTTCTTTCTGGCTTACTTTACTCTATACTAACGCATATATATGGAATTTAGAAAGATGGTAACAATAACCCTGTATACAAGACAGCAAAAGAGACACTGATGTATAGAACAGTCTTTTGGACTCTGTGGGAGAGGGAGAGGGTGGGATGATTTGGGATAATGGCATTGAAATACATATAATATCATATATGAAACAAGTTGCCAGTCCAGGTTCGACGCACGATACTGGATGCTTGTGGCTGGTGCACTGGGACGACCCGGAGGGTATGGGGAGGGAGGTGGGAGGAGGGTTCAGGATGGGGAACACATGTATACCTGTGGCAGATTCATTTCGATATTTGGCAAAACCAATACAATATTGTAAAGTTTAAAAATAAAATTAAATTAAAATAAATAAATAAATAAAAACATGCTATAGAATACTTAGGTGATAGCAAAAGTAAAAAGTGTGTATTATATATAAAACACTTGGTATGAAATCAAAGCTATACTTACAAAATGTTCAAGTCCAGGAATAATATTACTATTAAATAAAGTAGAATGAGTATAACTAATTTTTCATGCAAAAAAAATTAAATATATAAGAAAATCAAATAATACCTCATAAAGCACATGAAAAATATTATGCCACTTCCTTCTGTTCTCAATACTATTTGACAAGAAATCTGCTGTTATTCAAATTGGTGTTCCTCTATAGTAATATGTCATTTCTCTCTGGTAGGTTTTAGGGTAATTTGTTTAGTTTTTTAGAAGTTTAAATATAGTTTGTCTTGGTATGAAGTTCTTTGGTGGTGGTGGTTTAGTCATTAAGTCATGTTGGACTCTTGTGACCCTATGGACTATTGGGCCCACCAGAATCCTCTGTCCATGGGAATTCCCAGTCAAGGATACGGGAATGGGTTCCCACTTCCTTCTCCAGGGAATCTTCGTGATCCAGGATTTACCCTGCCTGGGGTGTGAGAAAGTTTCTGATTCTTTGGGTTTGTCTTATTCCAAATTTAAGATATTTTAAAGCATTGTTTCTCCAAATATATTTTTAATCACTTATTCTTTCTCCACTCTCTTTTTCTCCTTTTTATTGAAGTATCATTAGTATACAATGTTGTGTTTAGTTTCAGGTGTACAGTAAAGTATATTAACTTTACTGTAAATTTCAGTTTCTTTTCCATTATAGGTTATTCAGTTCACTTCAGTCACTCAGTCATGTCTGACTCTTTGCAACCCCATGAATTGCAGCACTCTAGGCCTCCCTGTCCATCACCAACTCCCGGAGTTCACTCAAACTCACCTCCATCGAGTTGGTGATGCCATCCAGCCATCTCATCCTCTGTTGTCCCCTTCTCCTCCTGCCCCCAAACCCTCCCAGCATCAGAGTCTTTGCAATGAGTCAGCTCTTCACATGAGGTGGCCAAAGTACAGGACTTTCAGCTTTACCATCAGGCCTTCCAAAGACACCCAGGATTGATCTTTACAATGGACTAGTTGGATCTCCTTGCAGTCCAAGGGACTCTCAAGAGTCTTCTCCAATACCACAGTTCAGTTCAGTTCAGTTCAGTCACTCAGTCGTGTTTGACTCTTTGCAACCCTATGAATTGCAGTATTCCAGGCCTCCCTGTCCATCACCAACTCCCGGAGTTCACTCAAACTCACTTCCATCAAGTCAGTGATGCCATCCAGCCATCTCATCCTCTGGCATCCCCTTCTCCTCCTGCCCCCAATCCTTCCCAGCATCAGAGTCTTTTCCAATGAGTCAACTCTTTGCATGAGGTGGCCAAAGTACTGGAGTTTCAGCTTTAGCATCAGTGCTTCCAAAGAACACCCAGGACTGATCTCCTTTAGAATGGACTGGTTGGATCTCTTTGCAGTCCAAGGGACTCTCAAGAGTCTTCTCCAACACCACAGTTCAAAAGCATTAATTCTTTGGCACTCAGCTTTCTTCACAGTCCAACTCTCACATCCATACATAACCACTGGAAAAACAATAGCCTTGACTAGACGGACCTTTGTTGGCAAAGTAATGTCTTTGCTTCTGAATATGCTATCTATGTTGGTCATAACTTTCCTTCTGAGGAGTAACTGCAGTGATTTTGGAGCCCCCCCAAAAATAAAGTCTGACACTGTTTCCAGTATTTCCCCATCTATTTACCATGAAGTGATGGAACCAGATGCCATGATCTTCGTTTTCTGAATGTTGAGCTTTAAGCCAACGTTTTCACTCTCCACTTTCACTTTCATCAAGAGGCTTTTTAGTTCCTCTTCACTTTCTGCCATAAGGGTGGTGTCATCTGCATATATGAGGTTATTGATATTTCTCCCGGCAATCTTGATTCCAGCTTGTGCTTCTTCCAGTCCAGCATTTCTCATGATGTACACTGTATACAACTTAAATAAGCAGGGTGACAATATACAGCCTTGACATATTCCTTTTCCTATTTGGGATCAGTCTGTTGTTCCATGTCCAGTTCTAACTGTTGCTTCTTAATCTGCATTTAGGTTTCTCAGAGGCAGGTCAGGTGGTCTGGCATTCCCATCTCTTTTGGAATTTTCCACAGTTTATTGTGATCCACACAGTCAAAGTCTTTGGTATAGTCAATAAAGCAGAAATAGATGTTTTTCTGGAACTCTCTTGCTTTTTCCATGATCCAGCGGATGTTGGCCATTTGATCTCTGGTTCCTCTGCCTTTTCTAAAACCAGCTTGAACATCTGGAAGTTCACGGTTCATGTATAGGTGAAGCCTGGCTGGAGAATTTTAGCATTAGTTTACTAGCGTGTGAGATGAATGCAATTGTGTGATAGTTTGAGCATTCTTTGGCATTGCCTTTCTTTGGGATTGGAATGAAAACTGATCTTTTCCAGTCCTGTGGCCACTGCTGAGTTTTCCAAATTTGCTGGCATATTGAGTGCAGCACTTTCACAGCATCATCTTTCAGGATTTTTAAATAGCTCAACTGGAATTCCATCACCTCCACTAGCTTTGTTGGTAGTGATGCTTCCTAAGGCCCACTTGACTTCACATTCCAGGATGTCTGGCTCTAGATGAGTGAGTACACCATTGTGATTATCTGGGTCATGAAGATATTTTTTGTACGGTTCTTCTGTGTGTTCTTGCCACATCTTCTTAATATCTTCTGCTTCTGTCAGGTCCATACTTTTTCTGTCCTTTATTGAGCCCATCTTTGTATGAAATGTTCCCTTGGTATCTCTAATTTTCTTGAAGAGATCTCTAGTCTTTCCCATTCTGTTGTTTTCCTCTGTTTCTTTGCATTGATTGCTGAGGAAGGCTTTCTTATCTGTCCTTGCTATTCTTTGAAACTCTGCATTCAGATGCTTATATCTTTTATTTTCTCCTTTGCTTTTCAATTCTCTTCTTTTCACAGCTATTTGTAAGGCCTCCCCAGACAGCCATTTTGCTTTTTTGCATTTCTTTTCCATGGGGATGGTCTTGATCCCTGTCTCCTGTCCAATGTCACGAACCTCATTCCATAGTTCATCAGGCACTCTGTCTATCCGATCTGGCCCTTTATATCTATTTCTCACTTCCAGTGTATAATCATAAGGAATTTGTTGTAGGTCATATCTGAATGGTCTAGGGTTTTCCCTACTTTCTTCAATTTAAGTCTGAATTTGGCAATCAGGAGTTCATGATCTGAGCCACAGTCAGGTCCCGGTCTTATTTTTGCTGACTGTATAGAGCTTCTCTATCTTTGGCTGCAAAGAATACAATCAATCTGATTTTGGTGTCGACCATCTGATGATGTCCATGTGTAGCATCTTCCCTTGTGTTGTTGGAAGAGGGTGTTTGCTATGACCAGTGCATTCTCTTGGTAAAACTCTATTATCCTTTGCCCTGCTTCATTCCATATCCCAAGGCCAAATTTGCCTATTTCCCCAGGTGTTTCTTGACTTCCTACTTTTGCATTCCTGTGCCCTATAATGAAAAGGACATATTTTGGGGGGTGTTAGTTCTAAGCGGTCTTGTAGGTCTTCATAGAACTTTTCAACTTCTGCTTCTTCAGCATTACTGGTTGGGTATAGACTTGGATTACTGTGATGTTGAATGTTTTCCCTTGGAAATGAACAGAGATCATTCTGTCATTTTTGAGATTGCTTCCAAGTACTGCCTTTCGGACTCTTTTGTTGACCATGATGGCTACTCCGTTTCTTCTAAGGGATTCCTGCCCACAGTAGTAGATATAATGGTCATCTGAGTTAAATTCACCCATTCCAGTTAAGTATAGTGTGTATATGTTTATCCCCAACTCCTAATTATCCCTCCTTCACCCTTTCCCCTTTGGTAATCATAAGTTTGTTTTCTATATGTGGGCTTATTTTTGTTTTGTATATAAGTTTATTTGTGCCACTTTTTTTTTTTTTTTAGATTCTACATATAAGTGATACAATATTTGTCTTTCAAAGTCTCGTTTACTTAATATGATAATGTCTATATCCATCCATGCTGCTCCAAATGCCATTGTTTCATTCTTTTTTATGGATGAGTAATATTCAATTGTATAGACATGTTGTTACTATGCTGTGCTTAGTTGTTCAGTCGTGTCTGACTCTTTCCGATCCCATGGACTATAGTCTGCCAGGTCCTCTGTCCATGGTGATGCTCCAGGTTACAATACTGGAGTGGGTTGCCATGCCCTCCTCCAGGGGATCTTCCCACACCAGGGATCAAACCCAGGTGTCCCACATTACAGGTGAATTCCTTACTATCTGAGCCACCAGGGAAGCCCAAGTTTACTATATATAGTGGGTAGCCTATCCCTTCTTCAGGGGATCTTCCCAGCCCAGGAATTGAACTTGGGTCTCCTGCATTGCAGGCAGATTTTTTACCAGCTGAGCTACCAGGGAAGCCAACGTAAACATGCTACTTCTTTATCCATTCATCTGCTTTAGGACATTTAGATTGCCTCCATGTCTTGGTTATTGTATACTGTGCCACTATGAACATTAGGGTGCATGTATCTTTTTGAATTTTGCTTTTCTCTGGATATATGCCCAGGAATGGGATTTGAGGATCACATGGTAGCTCTATATTTATTTTTTTAAGAGAACTTCATGCTGTTCTGCATAGTGACTGTACCAGTTTACAGTCCCACTAACAGTGCAGGAGGATTCCTTCTTCTCCACCTCCTCTCCAACATTTATTATTTGTAGATATTTTGATGATGGCCATTTGATCAGTGTGAGGTGATACCTCATTGTAGTTTTGATTTGCATTTCTCTAATAATTGGCAATGTTGAGCATGTTTTCATGTGCACTTTGGCCATCTGTATATCTTCTTTTGAGAAATGTCTATTTAGATCTTCTATTCTTGTTTTTTTTTTTTTTTTTTTTTAGTATATTGAGATATATGAGCTATTTGTATATTTTGAAGATTAATCCCTTGTCAGTCAGATCATTTGCAAATATTTTCTCCCAATTGTCTTTTAGTTGTGTTTATGGTTTCCTTTGTTATGCAAATACTTTTGCTTTTTATTAGGTCCCATTTGTTTATTCTTGTTTTTATTTCCATTACTCTAGGAGACCAATCCAAAAAAGATGTTGTTGTGATTTATGTCAAAGAGTGTCATGTCTACGTTTTCCTCTAAGAATTTTATGGTATCTAGTCTTACATTTATATCTTTAATCCATTTGAGTTTATCTTTGTGTGTACCATCTCTAGTCTTTCTAGGTTTATGATAAAGATTTATAATATAGATTCTAGACCTTTTATGATTGTTTTTCAGGTCACTGAGGCTCTGTTTTCATTGTTATTGTCCATTTTAGTCAATTTGCTCTCTTGTTCAGATTGAATACATTCTGTTTCCAGCCATATATGTACTTGCTGTCATGTGCATTCTCCTATTGAGCCCTTCCAGCAAGTTCTTTACATTGGCTTTTATATTTTTCAGTTCTATAATGTCTATTTGACTCTTTTTCCCTTAAATTCTATTTCTTTGCTGAACTCTTCTTTTTGTTTCCATTTGCTCCAAAAGAGTTCTTATCTACTTTGTTTAACCACTTCTATGATGGCTGCTCAAATATCTTTGGCAAACATACCCAACTTCTCAAATTCATCTTAATGTGGTATCTCTTGACTGTCTTTTTCATTTAAGCCACAATTTCCCTGGTTCTTTGTGTGATCAATGACTTTTTACTGTGTTATGGATATTTTAGATATTATATTATCAGATTCTTGATCCTGTTTAAATCTGCTGTTTCAGCGTGAGTCACCTTGCTTTAGTGTGCAGGCTTGGAAACCCTCCAGTGTTCTGCCGATTCTTCCATTGTGAGCAAATCAAACTAGTTGCAGCAAGTGGGTGGGAGGCAGGGGAAGAATTGGACTGAGTTCCACTGGAAATGCTCTTGTGTACAGATAAACTGCCACTGCCTCTGACAGAAGGTTTTATAATAGAGAAGAACAAAACATATTGAATGCATTTCTTTTACTTTTACCTTTGTGTTCTATTGCTTTTGCTACAAGTTAATTACTAGAGGTTTGTTGCTTATAGATTAAAGTATATATAATGGCCCTCCCTCCTGTTAAGGGTGTCTGAGTGTTAAGCTAAATGCCTTTGTTTAGCTCAAAGGAAACATTCTGACTAGGCCCACCTATGAAGGGTTGCAGGAAAGAAAATTTAATACATCCTTTCTGAGTATAGCTGGAACCGGGAAACATTTGCAACAATTTATCACCTTTTTTATTTTACCTTTATATCTTTTCCTCTGTTCTATAATAGAAACTAGCATCCAAACCTGGACAAGGTGGTTCTTTGTGACATGAATTCACCAGCTTCTCGGTCTGCTGGTTTTCCAAATAAAGTCACTATTCTTGGCCCCAAGAACTTGCCTCTCTATGTATTGTCCTTTTGTGGAAAGCAGTGCGATCTTGGATTTGGTAACAGTTTTACCTCCCATCCCCACTGGGTTTTCCATTTATTGGTCTTTTGGCCAGTGAATGAAGTTTTCCTTGTTTCCCTTCCCTTATTTTATCTTGATAGTGGCTAAGTTGTAGAATTATCTTGTACCCAGATCTTGTTTTTCCCAAGACACTGGGGCCCAACTTAAGGGAACATGACCTTTGACTGTAACATATTGAAAATCCCAGAAACATCATTGAAGAAAGAGTACAGATGAAGAAGAAGATGAACTCATGTAAAGAGTAAGGTAAGCTCATGTAATAAACCTGAAATGTAACTACTTTAGACTTCTTTTAGGAAAGATAGACACAGGAAAAATGAATGGGGAAGAAAACGATTCATGATAGGCTGCATCAGTATGAAATTTCCAAATTGCTTCCTCTTTCAGTGGACTTCAGTTTCTTCAAGGGGAATTAATAACCTTGTCAATATTTAGCTCAGTCATAGTTAAGAGATACTTCTGCATACCTACTACGTGTTGATGTTCAGTCACTCAGTCGTGTCCGACTCTTTGCAACCCCATGGAGTGCAGCATGCCAGGCTTCCCTGTCCTTCATCATCTCCCTGGATTTGCTCAAACTCATGTCCTTTGAGTCAGTGATGCCATGAAACCATCTTTTCCTCTGTCATTCCTTTCTCCTGCTGCCCTCAATCTTTCTCAGCATCAGGGTCTTTTCTAATGAGTTGGCTCTTCCTATCAGGTGGCCAAAGTATCCAAAGTTTGAGAATCCCCTTCAACATCAGTCCTTCCAATGAATATTCAGTTTGCTTTCTTTTAGGATTGACTGGTTTAATTTCCTTGCTGTCCAAGGAACTCTCAAGAATCTTCTCCAGTACCACAATTTGAAAGCATCAATTCTTTGATGCTCAGCCTTCTTTATGGTCCAACTCTCAAATCCATACATGACTGCTGGAAAAACCATAGCTTTGACTATGTTCACCTTTGTTGGCAAAGTGATGTCTTTGTTTTTAATACACTGTCTAGGTTTGTCATAGCTTTTCTTCCAAGGAGCAACTGTCTTACTTTCACTGCTGCAGTCACTATTCATAGAGATCTTGGAGCTCAAGAAAATAAAGTCTATCACTGTTTCTATTTTTTTCCCATCTGTTTGCCATGATGTGATGGGACCAGATTCTATGATCTTAGTTTTCTGAATATTGAGTTTTAAGCCAGAATTTTCACTCTCATCTTTCACCTTACCAATAGGCTCTTTAGTCCCTGTTTGCTTTCTGCCATTCACTTCAGTTCAGTCATGTCTGATTCTTTGCAATCCAATGAACTGCAGCATGCCAGGCTTCCCTGTCCATCACCAACTCCCAGAGCTTGCTCAAACTCATATCCATCAAGTCGGTGATGCCATCTAACCATCTTATCCTCTGCCGTCCCCTTCTCTTCCTGCCTTCAATCTTCCCCAGCTTCAGTGTCTTTTCCAATGAGTCACTTCTGCCATTAGAGTGGTGTTATCTTTATATTTGAGGTTATTGATATTTCTCCTTGCAACTTTGCTGCCAGCTTGAGCTTCATTCAGCCTGGCATTTTGGGTGATGTGCTCTGCATATAAGTTTAATAGACAAGGTGACAATATACAGACTTGACATACTCCTTTCCCAATTTGGAAACATTCCATGGTTAAATGCCTGGCTCTAGCTGTTGCTTTTTGACCTCATGCAGGCTTCTGGGAGCAGGTAAAGTGTTCTGGTATCCCTATCTCTTTAAGAATTTTCCACAGTTTCTTGTGATCCACACAGTCAAAAGCATTAGTGTAGTCAATGAAGCAGAAGTAGTTGTTTTTCTGGAATTGCTCTGCTTTATCTGTGATTATGGATGTTGGCAATTTGATCTCTGGTTTCTCTGCCTTTTCTAAATCCAGGTTATATATCTGAAGGTTCTTGGTTCACATACTACTGAAGGCTAGTGTGAAGGATTTTGAGCAGTTCCTTGCTAGCCTGTGAAATGAATGCAATTGTGGGGTAGTTTGAACATTTTTTGGCACTGTCTTTCTTTGGGATTGAAATGAAAACTGACCTTTTCTAGTCTTGTAGTCACTGCTGAGTTTTCCAAATTTGTTGGCATGTTGAGTGCAACAGTTTAACAGCATCATCTTTTAGGATTTGAAATAACTTACCTGGAATTTTATTACCTCCACTAGATTTGTTCCTAGTAATGCTTCCCAATGTCCACTTGACTTCATACTCCAGGATATCTAGCTCTGAGTGAGTGATCACAACAATATGATTATCCAGGTCTTTGTTCAGTTATAAAGTCATATCCAACTCTCCGTGACCCCCATGAAATGCAGCACTCCAGGCTTCCCTGTGCTTCACCATCTCCAAAAGTTTGCTCAAACTCATGTCCAACTCAATGTTGGTGATGCCATCCAACAGTCTTATCCTCTGTCATCCCCTTCTCCTGCCTTCAATCTTTTCCAGCATCAGGGTCTTTTCCAATGAGTCAGCTCTTCACATCAGGTGGCCAGCATTAGTTCTTCCCATGAATATTCAGGATTGATTTCCTTTAGGATCGATTGGTTTGATCTAGTAGTCCATGGGACTTTCAAGAGACTTCTCCAACACCACAGTTCAAAGGCATTAATTCTTTGATGCTTAGCCTTCTTTGGTGATTAAGATCTTCTTTGTACAGCTCTTCTGTGTAGTCTTGTCACCTCTTCTTAATATCTTCTGCCTCTGTTAGTTCCATACCATTTTTGCCCTTTATTGGACCCATCTTTGCATGAAATATTCCCTTGGTATCTCTAATTGTCTTGAAGAGATTTCTAGCTTGTCCCATTCTATTGTTTTCTTCTATTTCTTTGAATTGTTCACTTAAGAAGGCTTTCTTGTCTCCTCTTGCTATCCTTTGGAACGCTACATTCAGATGGCTATGTCTTTCCTTTTCTCCTTTGCCTTTCACTTCTCTTCTTTCTCTCCTAGTTGTAAGGCCTCCTCTGACAACCATTTTGCCTTTTTACATTTCTTTTTCTTTCAGATGGTTTTGATCACAACCTGATGTACAATGTTATGAACCTCTGTCCATAGTTCTTCAGGCACTTTGTCTAGTAGATCTTATCCCTTGAATCTATCTGTCACTTCCAGTGTATAATCTTAAGGGATCATACCTGAATGGCCTAGTGGTTTTCCCTACTTTCTTCAATTTAAATCTGAATTTTGCAATGAGGGGTTGATGATCTGGGCCACAGTCAGTTCCAGTTTTGTTTTTGCGGACTATATAGAGCTTCTGCATCTTTGGCTGCAAAGAATATAATCAGTCTGATTTTGGTATTGACCATCTGGTGATGTCCATGTGTAGAGTCATCTCTTGTATTGTTGGAAGAGGGTATTTGCTATAACCAATGCATTCTCTTGGCAAAACTCTGTTAGCCTTTGACCTGCTTCATTTTATAGTCCAAGGTCAAACTTGCCTGTTACTCTAGGTATCTCTTGACTTCCTACTTTTGCATTCCAATCCCCTATGAAGTAAAGGACATCTTTTATTTGGTGTTAATTCTAGAAGATCTTATTGGTTTTCATAGAACCATTCAGCTTCTTCAGCATTAGTGGTTGGGACATAGACTTGGATTACTGTGATGTTGAATAGTTTTCCTTGGAAATGAACTCTAATCATATAATAGACTCTGACAAGTTATGTATATGTAATACACACACACACACACACACACACACACACATACACACACATAGATGGTGACTACAGCCATGAAATTAAAAGACTCTTACTCCTTGGAAGAAAAGTTATGACCAACCTAGACAGCGTATTGAAAAGCAGAGACATTACTTTGCCAACAAACGTCCATCTAGTCAAGGCTATGGTTTTTCCAGTGGTCATGTATGGATGTGAGAGTTGGACTGTGAAGAAAGCTGAGCTCCGAAGAATTGATGCTTTTGAACTGTGGTGTTGGAGAAGACTCTTTAGATTCCCTTGGACTGCAAGGAGATCCAACCAGTCCATTCTGAAGGAGATCAGCCCTGGGATTTCTTTGGAAGTAATGATGCTAAAGCTGAAACTCCAATACTTTGGCCACCTCATGCAAAGAGTTGACTCACTGGAAAAGACTTTGATGCTGGGAGGGACTGGGGGCAGGAGGAGAAGGGGACGACAGCAGATGAGATTGTTGGATGGCATCACTGACTCGATGGACGTGAGTCTGAGTGAACTCTGGGAGTTGGTAATGGACAGGGAGGCCTGGGGTGCTGTGATTCATTGGGTCGCAGAGAGTCGGACACGACTGATTTACTCAACTGAACTGAACTTTTCAGGGTCTATTTTTGTTGAAATATTACCAGTTTAAATGAAGTCTAAAAATTTTTATCCTTTAAGCCCCCCATTATAATATAATGATGTTAAACATTTCCTCTATGTTTATTGATAACTGCATAAGACAATATAATTTTTTCAACTTAGATAATTTTGTCGTTTTTGAGATTGCACCCAGGTATTGCATTTTGAACTCTTTTTTTTTTTTTTTTGGACTATTTTTCTTAGGGATTCTTGCCCACACTAGTAGATATAACAGTCATCAGAATTAAATTCACCCATTCCCATTCATTTTCATTTGCTAATTCCTAAAATGTCGATTTTTCATCTCCTGTTTGACTACTTCATATTTACCTTTATTCATGAACCTAACATTCCGGGGTCCTATGCAATATTGTATTTTACAGTATTGGATTAAGTTTCACCACCAGATGCATCCACAACTGCACATTGCTTCCGCTTTGTCTCAGCCTCTTCATTCCTTGTGGAGGTATTTCTCCACTCTCCTCCAGTATCATATTGGACACATACCAACCTCAGGGGTTCATTCTTCAGTGCCATATCTTTTTGCCGCCCTCCCTTTTTTTTAACTGCTGATGGGATTCTGAAAGAATGAATGATGAAGTGGTTTTCCATTCTCTTCTCCAGTGGACCATATTTTGTCAGAACTCTCCACCATAACCCATCTATCTTGGGTGGCCCTATGCAGCATGGCTCATAGTTTCATTAAGTTACACAAGGCTGTAATCCATGTGATCATTTTGGTTAGTTTTCTGTGGTTGTGGTTTTCATTCTGTCTTCCCTCTTTGTATGAGGATAAGAGGTTTGTGCAAGCTTCTTGGTAGGAGGAACTGGCTGTGGGGAAAACTGGGTCTTGCTCTGGTGGGCAAGACCATGTTCAGTAAATCTTTAATACAATTTTCTGCTGACAGGTAGGGCTGTGTTCCCTCCCTGTAGTTTGGCCTAGGGCCAAACTATGATAGGGCTAATGGCAACCTCCTCCAAAAGAATTTATACCAGCATGCTGCACCTCCCGGGACTGCTGCTGTCAGTTTCCCTTGACCAGAGGCAGGCCACTGTCAACCCACGCCTCTGCTGTAGTCTCCCAAACACTCACAGATGAGTCTGGCTCTGTCTCTTGTGGGGTCCCTGCTCCTTTCTCCTGGGTTCTGGTGCACACGTTTGTGTGTATGTGTGTGTGTGTGTGTGTGCGCCCTCCAAGAGTTTCTATTTCCCCAGTCCTGTGGGAATTCTGTAATAAAGTCCTGCTGAACTTCCAATCAGATTCCTGAAGATCCTCAGTCTTTTTGTCAGATCCCCAGCTTGTGAAGCCTGTTGCAGGGCCTAGAACTTTCACAACAGTTTGAGAGCTTCTTTGGTGTAATTGTTCTCTGGCTTGTGGATTGTCCACTGGGCAGCCTTATAGTGACTATAGACTCACAACTCAGTGTTTTTTCTTTTTTTTTCATTGTTGTTTCATTAAACTGTAGATTTCTTCCTTCACATAAAGAAGCCTAGAGTTGACTGGCCAGGGCTGTGTTATAAGCTGAAGGAAGACACAAAAACCCAGGCTCCTTCCTTCTGCTTCACTATGTTGGTTTCTGTCTTCCTTTTTCAAGGTTGCAATATGGCTGCTGGAGCTCCAACTTTATATCTGAATTCCAAAAGGGAAGTAGAGGAAGGTCAAAGAACAAAAAGAACACTCACCCTCAGTTTCTCAGAAGCCTCACCCAGTGGTATGCACTCACAAATCATTAGCCAGTCTTACTGCAATGTATGGGTAATTTAGTTTTGTAGCTGATCATATTAACACTGAATAAATAGGAATTTGTTCTTAAGTGTATCCATCATGATGCAATAACAGAATCACTATGTTGTATAGAATAAGAGATTTATTGGCAGCATTAGATCATTTGAAGTTGCAGACAATAAAGTATGTAGACTTTTGCCTGTATGTCCAGTTTTGGTTCTGAGCCTAAAGCCAGCCTGGCCATCAGACAAGAAAGGTGGATGTGAGATGGGTCATTGCAATGACAAAGCAAAGCCTGTGAATTAAGCATGAGGACAGCCTGCAAGCTATGAGAATAAAGTGGAACCTACATATGTCTCTCACTGCCTCTAACCTTAATGACATGGGTGGCCTATGGGAAAAGTCAGTGCTTTTTGCCAAGGAGTGATGCATACACCTTGCCCAAAACACAGAGAAGCTGGAGGCGGCAATCTGGTGGAGCTTCAGGAGTCATAAGCTAGCAAGGTGGCCAAAAAGGCAGAGACAACACTCATGAGAACAACAGCACCAGTGTTCTATGCAGACTTCAGAGCCTAAACAATGCCTGCTGTTTCACCTCTGCCTTTTAAATCTTACACAAGTTATTTCCTGGTTAACCCTTATCCAAAACCATACAGAAAGAAATTTGGGGAAGTTAGTTCCAATTTAGCTAAGTGAACATAGTTCAAAACTACACCATCAAAATAGAAGGGATGATAGTTATTGTGTAGGCAAGGAGCTATGTCCGCCACAGGAAGATAGTAGAAGTGTAGTATCCAGGGAATGATGCTAATGAGCCAGTTCTGGGTTGTAAAGAATGACATGTTTTCAGAGGATTAGTCATTCAGGAGTGTCCAACTCTTTACAACCCCATGGACTGTAGCCCACCAGGGTCTTCTGTCCATGGAATTCTCCAGGAAAGAATACTGGAGTGGGTTACCATTCCCTTCTCTAAGGGATCTTCTGGACCCAAGGATCAAAGGTCTTTTGCATTGCAGGAGAATTCTTTACTGTCTGAGCCACTAGGGAAGCTCTTTCAGGGGAAGATTCAGAGAAATATTCTCAGATGGAAATAATAGCTTGTGGTAAAGAGGAATAAAGCAAAATCTGAGTTTTAAAGGTACTTCCATATTGCTGAACCATAGAATAAGAGTGGTTTGGGGAGAGTGAGAGGAGGAAAAGCTGAGGGCCATTTTCACCTTCTTTGTATTTACATAACCTCATAACATAAGGGAAAACATTATATTCTTAACACTCCCAAGTTTGACAGGACCTTGACCACTTTCCAAGCACGTGAGACTACAGTTGCCAGTTAGAACTGGATTCTGCTAAAATAAATAGAAGTTCAAATGGCAGAAGCTTAAATACATTTAGTTTTATTTGTCTTATATTGCAAAACACCTGAGTGCAGTTCAGGGCAGTTATGATATCCAACCAGTGACATTGGACTCTTTCAATATTTGTGCTCTGCATGCTTTGTATGTGTCTTAGATTGTGTACCTTGGAAATAAGCTCAGACTGAAGAAGGTTCACTGGGGAGAGTTTTGGGGAGATACAACAATAAGGTCATGAGGAAAGCAGGTCTAAGCAAAGGGAGGAGCTGAACAGCAAAAATGTTTGCAATTGATGACTCAGTCAATCCTATTAGAGTTCTGGAACTAGGATATTCTTATTCCAGATGAAGATACAGCAATGGAGTCTCCGTAACTCTGCTTTAGCCATCGCCTTCATTGGGAAGATCATTGGAAAGGTCATTGCCATCACCTTTCCCATGGAGGGCAAGGGAGATAACTCCAAGTGAGCAGTTCCTATAGGTAAAGGGAAATTCCCAACCAATGATGCAAGTGTATTCTCAGCTATTATTGGTGTGTGGATCCTCAAAAAAGTGTCTTGTCCACTACGGTTAGCAAGGTTTCATCCTCATTCATGTTACCTGAAATAGATGGGGAAACAGTGGAAACAGTGTCAGACTTTGTTTTTTGGGGCTCCAAAATCCCTGCAGATATTGACTGCAGCCATGAAATTAAAAGACACTTACCCCTTGGAAGGAAAGTTATGACCAACATAGATAGCATATTCAAAAGCAGACATTACTTTGCCAACAAAAGTCCGTCTAGTCAAGGCTATGGTTTTTCCTGTGGTCATGTATGGATGTGAGAGTTGGGCTGTGAAGAAGGCTGAGCGCCAAAGAATTGATGCTTTTGAACTGTGGTGTTGGAGAAGACTCTTGAGAGTCCCTTGGACTTCAAGGAGATCCAACCAGTCCATCCTGAAGGAGATCAGTCCTGGGTGTTCTTTGGAAGGACTGATGCTAAAGCTGGATCTCCAGTACTTTGGCCACCTCATGTGAAGAGTTGACTCACTGGAAAAGACTGATGCTGGGAGGGGTTGGGGGCAGGAGGAAAAGGGGACGACAGAGGATGAGATGGCTGGATGGCATCACTGACTCGATGGACGTGAGTCTGAGTGAACTCCAGGAGTTGATGATGGACAGGGAGGCCTGGCGTGCTGCGATTCATGGGGTCGCAGAGTTGGACACGACTGAGCAACTGAACTGAACTGAACTGAACTGAAAGGTCACAAGGTGGCTGCTGTGCCTCCTGGCTTCACATTCCCTTCCAGGCAAGCTCTAAAGGTGCAGATGGGCAGAGAGGCTTTTTCCCAATAAGCCTGCACTTTTTTTGTTCATGAATACATGTGCTTCTAAGGGATTTCTACCAACATTTCATTTGCTAGTAGGACGTTGATCTGTTATCCACCCTACAATTGGAAAATTGAGAGTTTAAAGCTAAGGATGTTGCTGAAGACTGTATGCAACATTCAAGCTCTTTAGTAAAGGAAGAAGATGGGCATTTGGAAGGAAACTAGCAGGTCTGATACCCTGATGTGATGACATTAAAAGGAATTTAGTAAATGTGCTCCCCATTCAATTTAATTTCAAGACTCAATTGGCCACCCACCTTAAATTCAGGACTCAACTCATCATACACCACCAGCATAAAGGAACCCTGGAACACAACTTTGAGGAATAATTTGTCTATGCCCATGGATGGTAAAAATGTGCAAGACCTTCAGCCTAAAATGCCTCATCTGTGAACAGATTTTAGAGAAACTCTAGTACACATATGAATAAAGAAGACATGTATGGATATTCATTTCAGCATGGTTTATAACTGCAAAGCATATCTAAAATCTTAATATCAAAGGTAAAAATTGGTGAGTAATGTGAAATAAGTTCATACAATTGACAATTCAGATATTCCTTGAGGTTCCATTAAACGTTGGACTTATGTGCTTCTTTATCAAGGGCCTGAGATGTTAGCCAAGAAGACCTGGTCCATCTGTATAGTACTGTTCTGTTACTGGTCCTGTCAATTCTTTCTGAGCCAGATTTTTTTTTTTTTAATTTTAAAAATTAAAGTGTCATTATAATACATATATAATCACTATGATATAAATATAATACATATTATGTGTCATCATAATACAATATTATATAAGTTCCAGGTGTACCATATAGTGATTCACAATTTTAAAATGTTATGTTCTTTTTATCAGTTCAGTTCAGTTTATTACTAAAACAGTTATATTTCCTGTGTTGTACAATATATCCTTGTAGCTTATTTATTTTATATGTAATAGTTTGTACCTCTTAATTCTTTACCCATATATTGGCCCTCCCTTTTCTCTGTCCCCACTGGTAACCATTAGTTTGTTCTCTATTTCTGTAGGTCTGATTCTTTTTGTTACATTCACTAGTTTGTTGTATGTTTCAGATTCCATATATAAATGACATCATGCTGTATGTCTTTTTCTGTATGACTTATTTAATTTAGTATAATGTCCTTCAAGTCCACCTATGTTTCTACAAATGCCAGTTTTTCCTTCTTTTTTTATGGCTTGGTGGTATTCTATTGTATATATACCACATCTTATTTATCAATCCATCTGTTGATGGAGGCTTAGGTTGTTTTCATATATTGGTAGTTACAAATAACACTGTTATGAACATTGGGTTGCATTTCTCTTTTCCAAATAGTGTTTTTGTTTTTTATGGATATATATTTCTGGGTCTGTTTTTACTCAATATGTTATTTTCACAGAGTTGAGGCAAATATTTGATTTGACTGAATGTATTTTGTCCTGGAAATCCCTGTCAGTGTTGAATACCAGAATATACAGCATAAAGAGCAAATGAAACAGACGTGATCCTTGGAGTCATGGCTTTCCCATCACAACTGGCAGTGGCTATAATCCTTGAGTCAGGCAGAGATCCTGTCCCACTAGTCACCATTTATTATTATTACTTGCTTTAACTGAAGCCAATTACTAGGTAGTGAGAATGACTGAGGGAGCCTTATACCTTAGAACACAAAATGGAAGAAAACTGACAGCATAGTTGTCTCAAATCTCAACAGAAGTAACTTAATTAATCAATTTTATTATTTATATGCTTCTTAAGGCAAAGCCGTTAGTTTTTAAATGCTTTTTCTTGTGGATTCAAAACTATATAATCAATTAATTATATCTGACTATGGAGAAGGCAATGGCACCCCACTCCAGTACTTTTGCCTGGAAAATCCCATGGATGGAGGAGCTTGGTAGGCTGCAGTCCATGGGGTTGCTAAGAGTCAGACATGACTGAGCGACTTCACTTTCACTTTTCACTTTCATGCATTGGAGAAGGAAATGGTAACCCGCTCCAATGTTCTTGCCTGGAGAATCTCAGGGATGGAGGAGCCTGATGGGCTGCCGTCTATGGGGTCACACAGAGTCGGACACGACTGAAGCGACTTAGCAGCAGTAGCAGCAGCATAAACTGTATAATGATATACTCATTTTTTCTTTATAAATAAGCAGTTCTCCAATAAATGGCCTATTCTGTATAAATAGAAGTATTCTTACTTGTTATCTGATGGTTTAAAGTTCAATTCATCAAGACTGAATTGACATGTAGAATACAAAACATCAAATGCTACCAGAATATGAGCTGACTGACCTCTTACTAGAGATGGTAGAGAATAAAATGGGAATTGTCACAAACTCCCAAACAAACAAAAACAAGCAAAGCAGCCACAGTGCAATGAGACCTCATTTATTTCTTCAGGAAGAAACTGAGAAAAAAATGAAAGAGTCAAGACCAGGCATCTAAGCTGTCAAAAATACCTGCTATTTGCTATGAAGAAATGCTCATGCCTCTTTCAGATTCTCTTTATTCTTATTTTAGAAATAAACTTAACAACTGGTTATGGGAGCACTTATCCCACACTATTCATCTTTACCTGGTGGACTCTCTTGACTCACTTCACCCTGGAGGAAATAGCTTTCCCACGCTCTCAGGAGAAATATTTTCTCCTTAGGAGTTAAGGTCAGTGCTCAAGGGTTCACTTTTGGATGTCTTGGTCAGGTGATGATTCCAGGCACACCTGCAGTGGGGAGACCACACGAGGAAGCAGATCACCACCTATATAGACTCAATCCTCCACTCCTACTATTTCCAACTCATTCTTCAAGAACTGGTTCTGACCTTTCCTCTGCAGAGGGTTTTCTGAAGGGCCATGAAGGTGAGGTCTTACTGCCTTCTGTGGGAGTACCAGACCAGAGATCATCAGTGACCAGCTCTTTCCTTCATGGCAGCAGAAAAGACCACCTACATGCACTCTGCCAAACAAGACAGCCAACACCTCCTTCCTGGGGTTTTACTGAAGGAAAACAGTTATCAAAAACATTGGAAATATTGGCTTTTAGGTGGTATAACTAAGATGAAATCCCACGGGAACGGAAAGCAGGATCAGCTTCTCCCGTCTTGCTCAGAGTCACAGTGCGAAGTAAATTTTTTTCAGTCATAGGGGGCAGAGGTGAAAGAGAAGACAGGAGATTCAGTGAAGAAAAACACACATCAGCTCATTGGGAAGTTCACTCAGCATCCAGTCTTTTGCCAAAGCAATTTGGGCCAATAGGATGGTCGCCAGGCTTGTGTCCCTTTATGAGGATGAGACCAACCAGAAGCAATGTCATTCCAGCTGTGTGAGTGGGCATATGTGTGTAAGCATCTGAGTATGCCTGTGCACACCTGGAAAGTCAGAAAGCAAAGGCACGGCCTTGTTGGACATGCATAAAGTTACAGACTAGCATCTTAGATACCATATTGCTTCATGAACAATCAGGACATTTCTTAACCTCAGGGTATGATTTGGAGTATGGCCATAGGAATTACTGTGCAGCAGTAACTCTATCAATAGTGGCTCTGGGAATAGAGTTATTTTCTAAAGAAATGGACTATGTTAAAGTTTTTGTTTTTGTTTTTCCTAAACACTAATAGGTATAATAGTGAGGTAAGGCCCAAAGGGACAAGAAGTCCTTGGCACAGACAGAAATCCCATTCAATTAATGACAATTCTGGACAGCTTCTCATGATACCATTTTTTCTCCACATTTTTGACTCAATTTTCAGATGACAGCTGCTGTCCCACTCTTACCACCTACAAGTCAGTGGAGAATCACACATGCATCAATGAATAGAGTAACTAATACCCCACTTTTGGATTTGTGATCTTTGGGTCATCTAATCTGGATGTAAGAGCATTTATTTTCAGGCTTCAGAGATTCAGGAACACAAACAGTGGTAATAAGAGCATTCCTTGAGCACTTTGTCCATCCCCAGTTTAGTTTCTAGCACCCTTGGTATCAATAGACCTTCCCAAAGGACTGTGAACCAGGCATGTTGATGGAGAATCTCTACTACCAAACAACATACAACCTGGAACAGGTCACGTAGCTATACAGAAATTGTTACAGTACTGTGTCAGCTCACCTTTCAGTGTTGTTAAGAAGTGAGAAACGGCCTTTGTCACTGTAGGTCCTGTATCTGACTCATTTATGTCCTGTTAAGCTGCCAGCGTGAGGCAGGCACAAAACACTCAGCTGTCAGGAGAGGATGTATCTTTATCCTTTATAACTTTATCTCTTTATTCTCACCTCTCTTCTTGACGTGGTCTGGCCCACCCCTGCAGAAACACTCATGAGAAGAGTGGAGTCCTCTAGTGCACAAAGACTCTCTTCCAGAGAGGAGAATGACCCTGTACTCAGAGAAATAGTGGATGGAAGCCTCTTAAATTTTGAGAAAAAAAGGGCATAAACTACAGATTCATGAATCTGGTTAACCACAAACAGAATTAAAGAAACTCACATCTAAAATATGACACAAATGAGCTTACCTATGAGAAGAAAGAGATTCACTGACACAGAAAACAGACTTATGGTTTCCAAGGGGCAGGTGGGTCAGGGAGGGATGGACTGAGAGTGGGATTAACAGATGCAAACTATTATATATAGTATAGATAAACAACAGGATCCTACTGTACAGGACAGGGAACTGATTATATTCAGTATCTTGTGATAAAACATAATAGAAAAGAACATGAAAAAGAATGTGTATACACACACACACACACACACACACACACATATATATATATATATATAGCTGAGTCACTTTGCTGTATAGTACAAATTAACACATTTTAAATCAATCATATTTCAATAAAATAAATTTAAAAAATAAAGAAGTCCAAATCAAGATAAATCATAAAGTTCCAAAAATTAAAACTAAGGAAAAATTATTTAAACTTGTGAGAGAAAAAAGTACAATTAATCCATAAGAGAAAAGCAATATTATTCATGACTATAGAGTCAAAAATTCTTTTTTTTTACTTTTATTTAATTTTTAAACTTTACATAATTGTATTAGTTTTGCCAAATATCAAAATGAATCCACCACAGGTATACATGTGTAAATTCTTAACAAAATAAAAAAAGCAACAGTTTTTAAAAATTACTCACTGTGATAAAGTATAGTTTATTCCAGGAATGCAAGGCATAAAATATTTGAAATTAGCATATTGAAAAGCAGAGACATTACTTTGCCAACAAAGGTTCCTCTAGTCAAGACTATGGTTTTTCCTGTGGTCATGTATGGATGTGAGAGTTGGACTGTGAAGAAGGCTGAGTGCCGAAGAATTGCTGCTTTTGAGCTGTGGTGTTGGAAAAGACTCTTGAGAGTCCCTTGGACTGCAAGGAGATCCAATCAGTCCATTCTGAAGGAGATCAGCCCTGGGATTTCTTTGGAAGGAATGATGCTGAAGCTGAAAGTCCAGTACTTTGGCCACCTCATGCGAAGAGTTGACTCATTGGAAAAGACTCTGATGCTGGGAGGGGTTGGGGGCAGGAGGAGAAGGGGACGACAGAGGATGAGATGGCTGGATGGCATCACTGACTCGATGGACATGAGTCTGAGTGAACTCCGGGTGTTGGTGATGGACAGGGAGGCCTGGCGTGCTGCGATTCATGGGGTCGTGAAGAGTCAGACACAACTGAGTGACTGAACTGAACATTAACAAACTAAAGAATAAAAACCATATAATATTAATTGATGCAGAAAAAGCATTTGGCAAAAGGTAACATTCATGATAAAAATTCTCCGAAAATAGGAATAAATGAAAATTTCCCCAATTTGTTAAACAACATGTACAATCTATTGCTATCATTATACTTAATGCTAAAAGACTGAACAAAGTAAAGATGTCTACTCTCTTCACTCTTATTCAGTGCAGTGTGTCGTTTCAGAGAGTGTGAGAAAGCAACACATGAAAACAAAAAACCAACAGATCGCAAAGGAATAAATAAAATTACCACTACTTGCAGTTGCTGGGACTGTGTACATAAAAAATCCCAAGGAATCTGCCCAAAACCCTTAGAATTATGAAGTGATTCCAGTGAAGCTGCAGTTTATTAGATCAACATAAAAATTAACTGTACATACATACATACATATTAGCAATGAACAATGGAGACTGAAATTAAATTTCAAAAAAATAAAATTTTAAAATCACTTAAAATATAAAATGTATTGGCATAAATTTAACAAAGCAAGTGGAGTACTTGTATGCTGACAACTACAAAATGTTGACTCAATGACTCAATGAGGATCTAAATAAAAGGAGAGCTATACAGTGATCATGAATTAGCAGAAAGCATATCAAAGGTGTTAGTTCTCCCAATACACAAGGTAAAAGCAATTCCTTATCAAAATCCCTGTAAGATATTTCTGTCCATACAGACAAAATTATTCTAAAATGTATATTGAAAGACAAAAGAATTAAAATAGCTAAACAAATTTTGAAATAAAAACAAAATGGAAGGAATCAGCCTACCTGCTGTCAAGAATTATTATTTGGTATAAAATCAAAACTGTGATATTGACAGAGGAATAGCCATACAAAGATTAATATCTGATTCAAGTGTGCTTTAAAAGGGTGCTACTGGGACTTCCCTGGGGGTCCAGTGGTTAAGACTCCATGCTTCCACTGAGAGGAACATGGATTTGATCCCTGGTTAGGAAGCTAAGATCCAACATGTTGCTCAATGTGGCCAAAAATTATTAGTAGTTTTTAAAAGGTGCTACTTAGTTTCCAAATATTTGTACAATTTTGAACTATCTTTCAGTTATTGATTTCTAGTTTAATTCCACTGTGATCTGAGTACATACTTTGTCTGATTTTTATTCTTTTAAATGTTGATATATGGTTTAGGACCTTGATGAGGTACATCATGGGATACATCTTAGTGGATGTTTCATATAAGCCTGAAAATCATATGTTTTCATATAAGCCTGAATTTCACATATTTCATATGTGCTTTCTGCTGTTGTCATATGGAATATTTTATAAATGTCAATTATATAGTGCTGATTTATAATGCTGTTCAGGTTTTGTTAGTTTATATCTATCTTTCTATATAAAGTTAGAAAACAAATTCAGTGGAGGAAAACTAGCCCTTTTGTTTTGGGAGGGGGGGGCTCTTCCAGAGCTGAGAATGAGCTCTTGTCTAATGCTCAGAAATGAATTCTCCAAGGAGACATACATGCTGACAAAGCAAGAGACTTTACTGGCAAGAGGCGCCCAGGTGAAGAGCAAGAAGGTAAAGGAACCCTGGAGGACTACTCTGCCACATGGCTTGAAGTTTTGGGTTTTATGGTGATGATATTAGTTTCCAGATTGTCTCTGGCCAATTATTGCTCAGCCAAGATGGATTCCCATGAGGAGAATTCTGGGAAGTTGGTAGGACATATGGCATCTCCTTCTGACCTTTCTCAAATTATTGTGGCTGGTGGTGGCTTGTTAGTTCTGTGTTCCTTACCAGGATCTCCCATTGTAAAATAACTCAAGCATATGGTTACTATGGTGCCTGGCCAGGGTGGGCTGTTTCTGTCAGTGTTTCCCCTAACATTTTTGACAACTGTAAATAAGGCAACATGCCATCATAGGCAAAGAAAAGTGAACCTCCCCAACTTAAATTTTATGCCTTGTATAAAATGTTATTAAATGTATCACAGATTTGAATACAAAATTTTAAACTATAACTATATTAGAAAAAAATATGCAAAAATCTTGGCACTTATGGCTGAGCAAAGAGATCTCTCATTTGATAGAAAAAACACAATCCCCCATGGCTGATTCATGTCAATGCATGGCAAAAACCACTGCAATATTGTAATTAGCCTCCAACTAAAATAAATTAATTAATTTAAAAACCACAATCCATTAAAGGGAAAATAATAAATCAGATCTCATCAAAATTAAATATTTTGGTCTGTGGAAAATCCTTTTAAGAAAATGAAAAGACAAACTATTAACCAAGATAAAATATTGGTAAACCACATATGATCATATAAGCAACTAGAACCTAGAATCTATTGAATATATACATCAAACTCAACTCAGTTAGAAAAATGGACAAAAACACCATGAAAAAATGTTTTATCATTGAGGCTATACAGATGAAAAATAAGCACATTAAAATATATTTATGTTCATTAGTCATCAGGAAAATACAAATTAAAACCACAACAGGATATCAAAGCACACTTAATAAAATGTCTAAAATACAAAATAGTGACAAATAAAATGGCAAAAATAAAAAGAAACTGGATCACTGACATGGTGTTTGTAGGAATATAAAGTGATCCAGTCACTTGAAAACTGTTTAGGAGTTTCATGAAAATGACTGACTATGCAGCTACCATATGACTCACCAAGTTCACTGAGAAAATTCCCAAAGAAATAAATTCCAAGAGAAATAAAGAATTAACATCTACATTACAATCTGTACACAAATGCTTACAGCAGCTTTATTTGTTAAAATGAAAAACTGGAAACAACCTAGTAGCCATTCTTCAGGTAAATCAACTATTTTATATATATATATATATATATATATATATATATATATATATATATATGTAATACACTACAGTTATATAGTTACATACATATGTATTATGTGGTTAACAATGAAAATAAAAAGACTACTGAAGCCCTCAACCTGATGATTATCTAAAGAATTATGCTGAATGAATAAAAGCCAGTCTCAAAAGAATACATTCTGTATGATGCCATTTAAATAGCATCTTTGAAATGAGAAAATTATAGAAATGGAGATGAGGATTAATGAGGTAGCAGAAGCAGGAGGAAAGTAGGTGTGGCTGTTAAAAGGCAGGCAAAGTATAGTGTCTTTGTGAGACTTTATTAAAATATTCTGTATCATGACTGTATTAATGTCAATATCCTAGTTGCTATAATTAACTATAGTTTTTTGAGGTGTTATTACAAGAGAAGTTGGGTAAGAGGAATATAGGACCTCTATATTATTAATGTTTCAACTGTTAGTGAATTTACAATTACCCACAAATGCAAAGCTCAATAAAAGAAGTTCTCCATACCAGTCATCTCATCTACACAGTTTTAGTAGTGGTGGTGATGGTGTTCATGGCTGTGGTGCTTGCTGGTAGTAGTGGTAATTGCTGGTTAGTATGGTATATTGTGGCAGTGTTGGTGGTATTGAAGGTGTTGGTGTGATAATGAAAGAGGTGGGAGCAATGATGATAATGATGATGATCATGATGATCATGGTGTTAGCGATAGCAGTGGCAGTGCTTGTAGCACCAATATTGTTGTTGGTGGCAGTATTAGCAGTGGTATTGGCAATGTTGGTCTTAGTATGAGTTTTGGTGGCAGAGATAATAGTCCAGAGCTGTGGTTGCTTTGGGTATTGGTCATGGTGATGTTGGTGGGAGTGGTGGTTGTGGTGAGAATAGAAGGAGTGAGGATGCAGATGAGCTAGGAAACAACTTAGGACTAGGTTCTTATGCTTGAATATGGCTACAGAATGAATACTGGAAGACTGAAATGTATGTACACATTCTTAGGAAGTGTCCAAAAGGGGTCAAAGTGAAGGGAGGAAATAGCAAAGATCAACAATTTCAACAATATTCTCCTTAAAGCTGTCATATTCCTGAAGACATCAAACTTTCAGTTTGCTTTATCTGTTTCCATATCTGCCCTTGACTCAGGATGTGACCTTTAGCAAATGATTTCAGCTCATTGCCTACATGTTTTCATTCACCAGATTTAAACATCAGACTCACTAATGATTCTCCTGAAAAGAATGACTGTTATTTGAGAACTCATGCACTCAAAAGAGCTGAAAAGGCACACACCATGATTATCAGGATGAAATAAAAAGGGACTTCTCTAGTGGAAAATCACAGCTGAGAGCAGCTGTGAGATGAAGATTCCAAGGCTGCTGGAAAGGAGATATACTGAGGGACTAGACTGCGGGAATAAAATGGTAAAGCTTGAAAGTTCTTGATTACTTTATGATTAAAAGTGAGAGAAAAAAGAGATGAAACAGATTGGATTGGTATGATTATAAGAATCCTGGGAAGAAGACAAATCCAGAGTTGCCTGCTATTTAACAGTTGCCTATTATTTAAAAAATATATAGATTGGTAGTTTGGGATTGACATGTACAAACTACTATATTTAAAATAAATAACTAACAAGGACCTACTGTATAGCACAAGATCAGTGCTCAATACTCTATAATAACTTAAATGAAAAAAGAATTTGGAAAAAAAAATAAGTACATGACATATATAACTGAATCAGTTTGTTGTACACCTGAAATTAACACAACATTGTTAATCAATTTTGCTTCAATAAAAAATATTTTTAAACACATAAAGGAGACTAGAAAAAAAATAATTAAAAGAGTGATCATCTTTAAATGTGCATCAAATCTGTTCTTTTAATATCCCTTTTGCAAGTATGAAAGTGCCTGGAAAGTAGAATAATCCTCTGAATCATGGAAAAAGCAAGAGAGTTCCAGAAAAACATCTATTTCTGCTTTATTGACTATGCCCAAGCCTTTGACTGTGTGGATCACAATAAACTGTGGAAAATTCTGAAAGAGATGGGAATACCAGACCACCTGATCTGCCTCTTGAGAAATTTGTATGCAGGTCAGGAAGCAACAGTTAGAACTGGACGTGGAACAACAGACTGGTTCCAAATAGGAAAAGGAGTATGTCAAGGCTGTATATTGTCACCCTGTTTATTTAACTTATATGCAGAGTACATCATGAGAAATGCTGGACTGGAAGAAACACAAGCTGAAATCAAGATTGCCGGGAGAAATATCAATAACCTCAGATATGCAGATGACACCACCCTTATGGCAGAAAGTGAAGAGGAACTCAAAAGCCTCTTGATGAAAGTGAAAGTGGAAAGTGAAAAAGTTGGCTTAAAGCTCAACATTCAGAAAACGAAGATCATGGAAGATCATGGCATCCGGTCCCATCATTTCATGAGAAATAGATGGGGAAACAGTGGAAAGAGTGTCGGACTTTATTTTTCTGGGCTCCAAAATCACTGCAGATAGTGATTGCAGCCATGAAATTAAAAGATGCTTGCCCCTTGGAAGGAAAGTTATGACCAACCTAGATAGCATATTCAAAAGCAGAGACATTACTTTGCCAACAAAGGTTCATCTAGTCAAGGCTATGGTTTTTCCTGTGGTCATGTATGGATGTGAGAGTTGGACTGTGAAGAAGGCTGAGTGCCGAAGAATTGATGTTTTTGAACTGTGGTGTTGGAGAAGACTCTTGAGAGTCCCCTGGACTTCAAGGAGATCCAACCAGTCCATTCTCAAGGAGATCAGCCCTGGGATGTCTTTGGAGGGAATGATGCTGAAGCTGAAACTCCAGTACTTTGGCCACCTCATGCAAAGAGCTTACTCATTGGAAAAGACTCTGATGCTGGGAGAGATTGGGGGCAGGAGGAGAAGGGGATGCCAGAGGATGAGATGGCTGGATGGCATCACTGACTCGATGGACTTAAGTCTGAATGAACTCTGGGAGTTTGTGATGGACAGGGAGGCCTGGTGTGCTGCGATTCATGGAGTCGCAAAGAGTCAGACACGACTGAGAGACTGAACTGATAGAGAATTTAGACCCTTGAAAGAACTTGCCCAATGGTACACCAATAGTTAATGTGGAGCACATTGGAAAAAGCACAGAGGTGGGTAGATATTTCTGACAGTCAGAAGACACACTTTTGACCCCGTGTTTCCTGTTTCTTCACCAAGGAAGCTCCACAGACTGTCCTCCCTCTTGCACTGAGGAACATACATGAAGATAAAGACTCTGTAGGCAGGAGGAGCCCTACTCTTAGCTACTCCAGGAGATGGCTGTGATTATAGAGGTAAAGGGAGATTAGAACCCCTGGAAGTCAAACCAGAGGTGGTGGACGGGAGTAAGAGAAAGTGTGGATGAGCTGATGTCTTCATCACTAATTGCAGGGCAACTGTAGTCTTTCTAAAGATGAAATAGTTTTCACATCACAGAATAGCAATAAATAACCATAAACAATCACTTATTTCTTTTTACCTTTTTCTGTTTTCTCCTCTTAATTTCTGAGTTGTTTAGAATCTCATATCTCCTTTGTAAAGGCAGTGATCAACAATGCATCCTACTTAATTTTTGTTTCAACATTTAAAAATTTAAACTATTAAGTTTATTTAAAGATATTAATCAACCAGTCTCATTGGGTGGCATCTGGAATAATATTAATAAACATTAATTAATGTTGCATGGTGGCACCTGGTTTGTCCTTTCACTTTCCTAAGATGCTGGAATTTTCCCCACAAAATAAAGCCATTAATCTTTAAACCAAAACAAACTGCAAGATGACCACTGGTAAAACAAGACAAGAAAAGAACATGCCATTTTACAAAAAAAGGAAACGAGATTTTCTAAAAGATCAATTTAATAAAAATAAGAAGAAAATTTAAGGAAGTAAACAAGCTAGAAATATTACAAACAGTAACTGTGAAATAAATAAAACGAATATATCTAACCAGGCTTTCCCCGTGCCTCAGTAGTAAAGATTCTGCCTGCAATATGCAATGTCAGAGATGCCAGAGACAGGTGTTGGATTCTTAAGTCAGGAAGATTCCCTGGAGGAGGAAATGGCAACCCACTTCAGTATTCTTGCTGGGGAAATTCCAAGGACAGAGGAGTCCTTGGGGTCACAATAAGTCAGACATAACTGGGTGACTTAGCACACAGGCACATATATCTAATCATATCAATTATGAATATAACCAAAATAACCATATTAAGTATAAATATAATTATATTAATTGAATTTCTTTTATAAAGACAGAAACCTGCATCAGGATGCTTTTTTCTTTTTTGTTTTTTTGCAAATAGAGTAAGAGATAAACAAAGGAAAAACATATGAGAAAATTTGTAAGACAGTAGCATAGATTTATTGATGAAGTGAACAAAAAAGGAGTAGTTGTTAAATTACTATCAGACAGTATGCTGAGGGCCAAGTCCACCAAGAAGACATGAGCCACTGACCTTATTATGTAAGAGTGGAAATCATAAAAACCTACAGTATACTTAAAACAAATGTAAGAATACTCTGAAAGGTAGATAGGACAATTGGCCAGGGACGTCAGGATGCAAAGAATGACAGATGGTGGCAATGCAATCTGACTAGTGCACCTGAACTTCCCAATGGCAATAATAAGGAAGCAGCTGTGCTATAAGAAAACTGCTAAAAGAAGATTAAATAAGATCCAAAGTCTTACAATATAATATCTAAAATGTTCCAATTATTAATAAAAATGACTCATCATCCCAATAAACAGAAGAACATCACACTGAATAAACAGATGTCAATATTAAAAGGACACAGAAGTTAGAGCTATCTCACAAAAATTAAAATGGCCCTAATAGAAAAAGCTTTAACAAGCAATTGAGAACACACCTGAAACAAATTAAAAATAGAAAGGCTCATAAATAAAATAGAAAATCTCAGCAAACAAATGATATAAAGAAAAAACAAATTCAATTTTTATAATTGAAATAGATAATAATCAAAACAAAACTTCATAAGAGGTAAACACAGCAACAAAAAGGAGAAAGTAAGAGAAACTTGGAGCTATAATTACAGAGATTATCCAATTTGAACAACCATGTACAAATAGCCTGGACAAAAAGATGAACAAAGCCTCCGGGACCTGTGAGACTGTAACAGAAGATATATATGTGCATATCATTGGAATTCTAGAAGGAAAGGAAAACAAAAGTAGGGCCAAAAACTATTTGAATAAATAATGAACAAAAAATTTGTAAATTTGACAGAAGTATAGATCTACATATCCAAGAATCTGAGCATATTTCAAACAGTGTAAACCCAAGGAAATCATCCTATGACACATCTTAGTAAAACTTGTGAAAACTAAGCACAAAAAAATCTTGAAAACAGCAAATGATAAATATTAACTGTAAGGAAAAAATCAAGTCAAATGAAATTCATTTCCCATGAGAAATCAGGGAGGTCAGAAGTGGCACATTTTTCAGGAATTAAAAGGAAACTCTCAACCCAGATATCATATCCAGTAAAAATAACCTTTAGAATGAAAGGGAAATCAAAACATTGTCAGGTGAAAAGAAACTAAGAGGATTTGCTATCATAAGCCCTACACAAAAAGACTACCTACGGAAATATCTCTGAACAGAAAGGAAACAATAAAAATAGGAATCTGAAAATATCAGAATGATGAAAGAAAAGTAGTCAGAGTTAAAAGAGTAATAAATATAATAGACTTTGTTTTTCTTCTTGAATTTTCCCCTTGAGTTTTATAAATTGTGTTAGATGAAAGAATTACATTGTCTTATGTGTTTATCAATAAAAGTGGAGGAAATATTTAACATCATTATATTACAATGGGTGCTTAATGGGACAAAAATTCTAGACTCCATTTTAATTAGCAAAAGGTCAACAAATATAGACTCTGACAAGTTATGATATGTAATATGTGTGTATGTATCTATATATAAATATATATTACATACACATGACGTGTGTGTGTATATATATTTATATATGTGTGTGTGTGTGTGTGTGTGTGTGTGTGTGTGTGCATATTACATATACATAGCTTGTCAGAGTCTATTGTATCACCTTGGTTCGTTTCCAAGGAAAACTATTCAACATCACAGTAATCCAAGTCTATGCCTCAACCACTAACGCTAAAGAAGCTGAAGTTGAATGGTTCTCTGAAGACCTACAAGACCTTCTAGAATTAACACACAAAAAAGGTGTCCTTATCATCATAGGGGATTGGGATGCAAAAGGAGGAAGTCAAGAGATACCTAGAGTAACAAGCAAGTTTGATCTTGGAGTACAAAATGAAGCAGGGCAAAAGCTAACAGAATTTTGCCAAGAGGACGCACTGGTCATGGCAAATACCCTCTTCCAACAACACAAGACAGCTCTATACATGAACATCACAAGATGGTCAAACCAAAATCAGACTGATTATATTCTTTGCAGCAGAAGATGGAGAAGCTCTATACAGTCAGCAAAAACAAGACTGGAAGCTCACTCGGCTCAGATCATGAGCTCCTTATTGCAAAATTCAGACTTAGGTTTATAACATTGTATGGGGAGCAGTGACCAAAACGATCCCCAAGAAAAGGAAATGCAAGAGGGCAAAATGGTTTCCTGAGGAGGTTTTACCAAATAGCTGAGAAAAGAAGAAGCAAAAGACAAGGAGAAACAGAAAGATACACCCACCTGAATGCAGAGTTCCAAAGTATTGTAAGTAAGGATAAGAAAGCCTTCTTAAATGCAAAGAAATAGAGGGAAACAATAGAATCAGAAAGACTAGAGATCTATTCAGGAAAATCAGAAATATCAAGGGAACATTTCATGCAACGATAGGCACAATAAAGGATAGAAATGAAAAGGACCTAATAGAAGCAGAGGAGATTAAGGAAAGGGGGCAAAAATACACAGGACTATAAAAAATAAAAAAAGTCTTAATGACCCAGATAACCACAATGGTGTGGTGACTCACCTAGAGCCAGACATCCTACAGTGAGAAGTCAAGTGGGCCTTAGGAAGCATTACTACAGACAAAGCTAGTGGAGGTAATGGAATTTCAAGTGAGCTTTTAAAAATCCTAAAAGATGATGCCATTAAAGTGTTGTACTTGATATGCCAGCAAATTTGGAAAACACAGGATTGCAAAAGGTCAGTTTTCATTCTAATCCCAAAGAAGAGCAATGTCAACAAGTATTCAAAATACCATACAATGTTCAAAATACTGTACAATAATTGCACTCATTTCACATTCTACCAAGGTAATGCTCAAAATCCTTCAAGCTAGGTCTCAGCAGTATATGAACCAAGAACTTCCAAATGTGCAAGCTGGATTTATAAAAGGCAGAAGAACAAGAGATCAAATTGCCAGTATCTGTTAGATCATAGAGAAAGATAGGAAATTCCAGAAAAACATCTACTCTACTTCACTGACTATGCTAAAGCCTTTAATTGTGTAGATCACAACAAACTGTGGAAAATCCTTAAAGACATGGGAATATCAAGCCAATTTACCTGTCTCATGAGAATCCTGTTTGCAGGTCAGGAAGTAATACAACCAGACATAGAACAATGGACTGATTCAAAATTGGGAAAGGAGTACAACAAGGCTGTATATTGTCACCCTTCTTATTTAACTTATATGCAGAGTACATGGTGAAATACCAGGCTGGATGACTCATAAACTGGAATCAAGATCGCCAGGAGAAAATCAATAACCTCATATATGAAGATAATACCACTCTAATGACAGAAACTGAAGAGGAACTGAAAAACCTCTATTGAGGCTGAAAGAAGAAAATGAAGAAGCTGGCTTAAAACTCAATAAACTTCAAATAATTTCAAAAATTCAATGAAATTCAAAAAACAAGATCAGGGCATCCATTTCCATCACTTCATGGCAAATGGAGGGGGGCAAGCAGAAGCAGTAACAGATTTTCTTTCTTGAGCTCTAAAATCACTGCTGTCAGTGACTGTAGCCATGAAATTGAAAGACATTTTCTCCTTGGAAGTAAAGCTATGACAAACCTAGACAGTGTATTATAAAAGCAGAAACATCATTTTGCTGGCAAATGTTTGTATAGTTGAAGTATGGTTTTCCTGTAGTCATGTACAAATGTGAAAGTTAGACCATAAAGAAGGCTGAGTGTGGAGGAATTGATGCTTTTGAACCATGGTGCTGGAGAAGACTCCTGAGAGTCTCTTGGACTACAAGGAGATCAAACCAGTAAATCCTAAAGGAAATCAATCCTGAATATTTGTTGGAAGGACTGATACTGAAGCTGAAGCTCCAATACTTTGGCCACCTGATGTGAAGAGCCAACTTATTGGAAAAGACCTTAATGCTGGGAAAAACTGATGGAAGGAGAAGAAGGGGGCGACAGAGGATGAGATGTTTCAATAGATCACTGATTCAATGGGCCTGAGTTTGAGCAAACTCATGGAGATAGTGAAGGACAGGGAAGCCTGGCATGCTGTAGTCCATGAGGTCTCAAAGAGTTGGACATGACTGAGTGACAGAACAACAAAAACAATGCCCTAAAAAAGAAATGATTACATTACATGTAAATAGTATAAATAAAGCACTTAAAAGTCAGAAATTGGCAAGAAGACAAAAATATAACCAATTCATATACTGTCTACAAGAAATGCACTTTAAAATACCGTGATATTTATAGGTTAAAAGCAAAAGTATGGAGAAAGATACTGTGCAAACATCAATCAAAATTAGTAGTGACTATACTAATAAATAAATTTGTCTTCAGAGCTGAAAAAAAAATGTATGTAGAGAGACCTAATGATGACAATCAATATACCAAAGAGACACAGCAATCCTAAAAGTATGTGCACCAAGAACACAACAAATCTAGAAACTATGCAAAGCAAAAATGGAGAAACAAGAGAATTACACAAATCTACAATTACATTTGGAGACTTCAACACCTCTCTCTCAACAATTGGTAGACCAACTTGACAGAAAATCAAGTAAATAAGAGAACTCAACACCATCAACCAAAATGAACTAATCAACATTATGGAACATTACACTCCCCAAAAAGTGTTTTTTCAATAATACACTGAACATATAACAAAAATAGACCACAGTTACTCATGAAGAACACAGGTTTGAATTGTGCAGTTTTGTTTTGTTTTGTTTTTCATAAATACTATAGTACTTCACAGTCCATGATTGATTGAATCCATGGATAAGGAACTCTGGCTACAGAGGCCCAACTCTATATGCAGAGTTTCAACTGCACAAAGAGTTTGGACCTGTAACCCCCACATTGTTCATGGACCAGCCGTATATTCTTGGCCACAAAACAACCCTCAACAAATGAAAAAAACTGAAATCATGCAGAGTTATCTGATTATAAACCTAGAAATCAATAATATAACAGTAACAGAAGAATTTCCAAATAATTAGGAGGTAAAAAGCACGCTTCTAGGTAATCCGTTATTCATGAAATGTCCCAAAGGAAGTTAAAATTACATTGATCTGAATGAAAACAAAAAGACAATGTACAAAATGTTTCCCTCAAAACACTACTAGAGCAGCATTAAGAGCAGCATAAAGATCGGCATTAAATTTATAGTACTTAATGTTTATTTTTTTATATATATCAGCCTGAAGTTTGCCAGTGTCTTGTCAAATGGCCAGGCCATTAACAGTAGCCTATGAAGTTTATAGTCCTCCTCCACACTACACTAAATGGTCATAACTGCAGTAATTCCTGCTAAGGCTTGGAGGGGACGAGAAAGAGATATACATAGATAATTCCCATAATAAATTCAGTAGTAGGGGCCATAGCAATAAAGTTTTGTGGATACCCAAAAGAACCTACCTATAATTAGGCTTGGCCAAGTGTTCTGGTATTGGTGACCTCAGACCCCAAAGCAGAGAGCTATTTTCTACCTCATCTTGATGGCAGGGATGGCTTCTAAAAGATCTGAGCAGTGCTGTTTCCCTATCTCTCCATGGACTTTCAGCCTTGGCATAGGCCCTCTGATCTCTCATAAAGACAGAGGGACATTGTCTTAGCAAACCACTAATATTGCTTTTTTCTGAATAATTGAACAATCTGAAAAAAAGAAATTGTTCCCTCCAACCTTTCCAGAGGTCCATAGGAAGATGCAGAAGACACAGCCCCTTTATCAATCACAGAATTTGCCAAAGTACAAATCTCTATAACGTCATCTGTCAGCTTTGGTCACAAGTTTTCTGGGGTTAGGGGAAAGTGTAGAGACCCAGGTGGAGAACCAATCTGGGGTAGACAGCTGTTTCCCAGACAGGACTCCAGGGATAGCATAGCATAGGCTCATTCCAGCAGAGCCCAGACTTCTGCACTCAGAAGACTCTTGCAGCTGCTGGACTTCTGTTTTCCTGGCATCAGCCGCTGTCAGGGCACTATGAAGTAAGGGATTTTAGTAGTGCACTCTACATCATGCAACTCTCCCTTACTAAATTTAGCAAAATTATCTCTGAAGAGCATCTAATTAAGTCTCTAAGGTATCTTCAAGGTCACTGGTCAAAGTGATCTCAAACAGTTCTACATTCTTTTATCCCTTCTGAAATTTCAACAACTTGCTGTGTTGCAGGGCATATATCTGTGTTTGATAACTGCTTGGAGTTACTCAACTCATGAAGGCTCCCCACTCTCTGTTTCCACTGTCAGATTACTGCAGGCAGTGCTGGGGCAATTTGTCTCTACTTTTTTGAACTCCTCTGTTGTATGTCTAAGTTAACTTACAAGAGGAACTCATCCAAGGAACTCCAGGCTAAACAGAAGGACCAAAATTTCTCCCTTGGAACCAAATAACTTATGTAAACAGTTCCTTAGCATCCTCCAACAATGCTCTGTGACTTCTATTAGCACTCCCCAAGACTCACTGGCTTGGCTAATAAAGTGCCCCATGGGATGCTCTAGTACTTTCCAAGATCTGTTGGCAAAGTGCCTTATAGAACTTTCATACTCTTGCAAATGATTTACTAGTACCCCTCCAGAATACCCTACATTCTCTGTAAGCCCCCTCCAAAGGTGCCCTATGATATCTTCAAGCTTTTTACTCTTCCATGATGACATTGTGCTTAACTGACTATCCTGTTTGATGTTTGTCAAGGACTCAGCTCAGCTGGAGAGAGAGCAGAGGGGCCAGATGTAGTAGCAGCAAGTTAGACAACAACAGAATGAAAATAATAGTAATTTAAAATTATGAACTGCAATAATATAAGCAGGAGGCTGCACTGGAGAAAGTGCTGGCCATCTCCTGTTACATTTCCCAAGGGGATGTTGTCCACATTAGATCAGATAGATGACACACACAGATTGCCTCACCACCAAAGGAAGCCCTAAACAAAAGCTCCTGTGTTTTGTCGACACAAGGGCCTGAGGAAGATTGAGAAGGAAGATTTAGGGAAGATGTTGGCTGAAGCGCCAAATCAAGAGGCCTCTGAATGGTGCTTTCTGGGCTAGGAGAGAACATGAGTTAGAGAAAGAGTCCTGACTGCAACTCCCTTCAGAGGATGCATTACAGTAGCTGAGCACCAAGCCTATGCAGGGAAAGCAGGTAAGATCTTTTTAATTGCCTGTGATTGGGGCTGGGAAATTATATATAAACATTAATAACAGGGACTTGGACTCCTTAGATGCTGGAAAAAGAAGAGTAATGTAAACCAAAAGCAAGGAGAAGGAAAGAAGTGATGAAGATAAGACAGGATGAGTTAAAACTAAAGCAAACAACAGGGATGTCAATGAATTAAAGTGTCAGTTCTTTGAAAGGATCAATAACATTGACAAACTTCTAGCAAGAGTGAAAATGTATAAAGAGAAAAGACACAAATCACCAATATCAAGAAGGAAACAGGTGATACCTCAACAGATCCCATAGACTTCAAAATGATAATAATAGAATACTATAAACAACTCTAATTATAAATTTGAATACTTAGATAAAATGGGATAATTCCTCAAAATCTACGTTCAGTTCAGTTCAGTTTCAGTTCAGTCGCTCAGTCGTGTCCGACTCTTTGGGACCCCATGAATCACAGCACGCCAGGCCTCCCTGTCCATCACAAACTCCCGGAGCTCACTCAGACTCATGTCCATCGAGTCGGTGATGCCATCCAGCCATCTCATCCTCTGTCATCCCCTTCTCCTCCTGCCCCCAATCCCTCCCAGCATCAGAGTCTTTTCCAATGAGTCAACTCATCGCATGAGGTGGCCAAAGTACTGGAGTTTCAGCTTTAGCATCATTCCTTCCAAAGAACACCCAGGGCTGATCTCCTTCAGAATGGACTGGTTGGATCTCTTTGCAGTCCAAGGGATTCTCAAGAGTCTTCTCCAACACCATAGTTCAAAAGCATCAATTCTTCAGTGCTCAACTTTCTTTACAGTCCAACTCTCACATCCATACATGACCACCGGAAAACCCATAGCCTTGACTAGACTGACCTTTGCTGGCAAAGTGATATCTCTGCTTTTGAATATACTATCTAGGTTAACTATTATTATTCACCCAATAAGAAATAAATGACTTGAATGCCCCCATAGCTATCAAGAAAATTGAATTTATAATGAAATACATTTCTAGAAAAAAAGAAAATCTTGATCCATGACCTGCATAAGGCAAACTATACCAAACATTTAAACAATTAAAACTAATTTTACATAAATCTCATCCAGAAAATAGAATAAGATGTATAATTTCCAAACTTACTCTATGAACCAGTAGTACAGTGGCATCAAAACCAGACACAGTACTGAAAAGAGAAAAGAAAAAAAATATACAATATTCCTCTTGAACTGGTGTGGAAAAATCCTTAACAAAATACTAGAGAACTGAATCCAACAATGTATAAACAACATACATCATGGCCAAGTGGGCTTTATTCCAGAGATACAAAAGTTGTTCAGCATTCCAAAATCAGAAAATGTAACTCACCATGTCGACAAATTAAAGAGAAACCATGGGATCTTATCAGTTGACACACAAAAGCACTTTGCAAAATCTAACATCCATTTGTGATTTCAAAAATTCTTAGCAAACTATAAATACAGTGGAACATCTAGGGGATGTTCCTAAATTTAATGAAGACCGTCTGTAAAAGAACTACAACTGACATCACACTTAATGATGAAAGATCAATTTCTACCCCTTTTAAATTGAGAAAAAGACAAAGATCTCTTTTATTAACACTGTAATATAAAACTGTACTGGGAGTTCCAGTCAGTATAATAACACAGGTAAAGAAAATAAAGACATACAGTTTAGAAAGAGAAAAAAAAATGTTTTTATTTGTGGATGAAATGACATGACAATGATTCTACAAAAAAACAAACAAACACTCCTGGAACTAATCAGTGAGTTCAACAAGCTTATAGAGCACAACATTGACATTAAAAATTCAACTATTTTTTATACTCACAAATAAAATACAACTTAGTTGGTCAAAAAAAAGAAGAAGGAAATATTTAGGTGTAAATCTATCAAAACATATGTGGAATTTGTATCCCGAAAAATATAAAATACTTATGAAAGAAATCAAGCAGTATCAAAATAAAGAGATGTCTATATTCACATCAAACAATTAGACTTCATAAAAATTAAAACTTTCCCTCTGCAAACAGCCCTCCTAAGAAATGAGAAGATCAGCGACAGGCTGTGTGAAAATATTTCAAACTGCATTTCTGGCAAAGGACTCAGATCTAAAATATAAGAAAGAAACTCAACATTAAAGAAACAATCAGTCCAATTTAAAAATAAAAAATATGTAGAGACATTTCACCAAAAGGCATATTCAGATGACAAATAAGCACATGGAAGTATGTTTAACCTCACTAATCATTAGGGAGATAGAAATTGTGATCACACTAACATAACAGTATATGACTATTAGAGCAGTTTAAAAAATAGTGACAATTAAAAATACTGGTGAGTCTGCAAAGAAATTGTATTTCTTGTATATTGCCATGTGAAATGTTACAGCTACTCTGAAAAGGAGTTTGTAGTTTTACAACATCTTTTAAAAAATGAAACTGTACATACTATTCACTTCTGGGCATTTATCTAGAGACACAAAAATCTATGCATCTTTACTAAAGAGGGTGACTCTATGTTTAATGTTTGTCTGATAACAGCTTGAAAATCCTATTGCCCCCCTTCATTTTCTTCCCAACATCTGGTTACATGAATAAGAAAACCTAAGGGCTTCCTCCTTTGGTCCTGGCAGGAGGTTCAAAACCTGTGAGCTGTGGAAAAGGAGTATGCAGGAACACAAGAAGAGTAAAATATGGTAAGACACACTAGAAATTAATTTTAAAAAGCATAATTTAATAAAAATGAATAATAGAAAAACAATATTTTTGATCAAAAAACAAAAATCTGATTCTGTGAAACCAATATAACAAAATTAGAAAATGTAATACAAACAAACAAACTTGAAAAGAAGGACTAAATTTAAAACTTGGAATTGAATGAGACAAAGAATATAAATTGTTGTTGTTGTCATTGTTCAGTCCTAAGTTATATTCAACTTTTTGCAACCCCGTAGACTGCAGCATGCCAGGCTCCTGTGTCCTCCACTATCTTCCAGAGTTTGCTCAAATTCATGTTCATTGAATCAATGGTGCTATCTAAACAGCTCATCCTCTGTCACCCCCATCTTTCGCTCTCAATTTTTCCCAGCGTTAGGGTCTTTTGCAGAGTCCCTTCTTCACCTTAGGTGGCCAAAGTTTAAGAGTTTCAGCTTCAGCATCAGAACTTCCAATAAATATTTAGTGTTGATTTCCCTTAAGATTAACTGGTTTGACTTCTTTGCAATCCAAGGGACCTCTATATTTTCTCCAGCACCACAATTTGAAAGCATCAGTTCATTGGCACTCACCCTTCCTTACAGTCCAACTCTCACATCTGTATATAACTACTGGAAACACTACAGCTTTGACTATACAGAACTTTGTCCACAAAGTGACCTTTGCTTTTTATTACATTGTCTAGGTTTGTCATAGCCTTCCTTCCAAGGAGCAAGTGTCTTTAAATTTCATGGCTTCAGTCACTATCTGCAGTGATTTGGGAGACCAAGAAAAGAAAATCTGTTAGTTTCCACTTTTTCCCCATCTGTTTGCCATGAAGCGATGTGACTGAATGCCTGATGTTAGTTTTTTGAATGTTGAGTTTCAAACTAGCTTTTTCACTCTCTTCTTTCACCCTCTTTAAGAGGCTCTTTAGTTTCTCTTCAGTTTCTGTCATTAGAGCGGTATCATCTTCATATCTGAGGTTGCTGATATTCCTCCCAGCAATCCTGATTCCAGCTTGGGATTTATCTAGCCCATCAATTCATGTGATTTACTCTGCATATAAGTTGAATAAGCAGGGTGACAATAGACAGCCTTAAAGTACTCTTTTCCCAGTTTTGAACCAATCTGTGTTGTATGTCCAGTTCTATTACTTCTTGACCTGCATACAGGTTACTCAGGAGACAGGTAAGGTGGCCTGGTACTACCATAATTTTAAGAATTTTCCATGATTTGTTGTGCTGCACACAGTCAAAGGCTTTAACATAGTCAAACAGAAGTAGATGTTTTTCTAGAACTCCCTTGCTTTCTCCATGATGTAACAAGTGTTGCCAATTTAATCTCTGTTTCCTCTGTCTCTTCAAAACTGAGCTTATAAATATGGAATTTCTCAGTTCATGCACTGATGAAGCATAACTTGGAAGATTTTGAGCATTAACTTGGAGCATGTGACATGAACACAACTGTATTATACTTTGAAAATTATTTGTCATTGCCTTTTTTGGGGATTGGAATGAAAACTGACCTTTTCCAGGCCTGTGACCATTGCTGAGTTTTCCAAATTTGCTAATATATTGAGTGCAATACTTTCACAGCATCATCTTTTAGGATTTTAAAAAGTTCATCTGGAATTCCATCACCTCCACTAGCTCCCATTATATTGTTTTCCTCTATTTCCTTGCATTGTCCATTTAATAAAACCTTCTTATCTCTCCTTGATTTTTTTCTGGAACTCTACATTCAGTTAGGTATATCTTTTCCTTTCTACTTTGCCTTTCATGTCTCTTCTTTCCTCAGCTATTTGTAAAGCCTCCTCAGATAACCACTTTGCCTTCTTGCATTTCTTTTTCTTTGGGATGGTTTTGGTCACCAAAACCATTCTCTGTACAATGTTACAAACCTCCATCCATCATTCTTCAGGGACTCTGTCTTCCAGATCTACTCCCTTGAATCTATTTTTCACTTCTACTGTATAATCATAGGGATTTGATTTAGGTCATACCTGAAAGGCCTAGGCCTTTCTCTACTTGCTTCAATTTAGGTCTGAATTTTGCAATAATGAGCTATAATCTGAGCTACAGTCAACTCCAGGTCTTAGTTTTGCTGATTTTATAGTTACTCAATCTTCAGGTGCAAAGAACGTAATCAATCTGATTTCAGTACTGATCATCTGGTGACGTCCATATGTAGAGTTGTCTATTGTATTGTTAGAAGAGGGTGTTTGCTATGAACAGTGTATTCTCTTAACAAAACTCTGCTGGGCACTACACACTGAGGAAACCAGAAGGGAAAGAGACATGTGTACCCCAATGTTCATCGCAGCACTGTTTATAATAGCCAGGACATGGAAGCAACCTAGATGCCCATCAGCAGATGAATGGATAAGAAAGCTGTGGTACATATACACAATGGAGTATTACTCAGCCATTAAAAAGAATACATTTGAATCAGTTCTAATGAGATGGATAAAACTGGAACCTATTATACAGAGTGAAGTAAGCCAGAAAGAAAAACACCAATACAGTATACTAACACATATATATGGAATTTAGAAAGATGGTAACAATAACCCTGTGTACGAGACAGCAAAAGAGACACCGATGTATAGATCAGTCTTATGGACTCTGTGGGAGAGGGAGAGGGTGGGGAGATTTGGGAGAATAGCATTGAAACATGTATAATATCATGTATGAGGCGAGTCGCCAGTCCAGGTTCGATGCACGGTACTGGATGCTTGGGGCTAGTGCACTGGGATGACCCAGAGGGAGGGTAGGGGAGGGAGGAGGGAGGTGGGTTCAGGATGGGGAACGCGGGTATACCTGTGGCGGATTCATTTTGATATTTGGCAAAACTAATACAATATTGTAAAGTTTAAAAATAAAATAAAATTAAAAAAAAAAAAAAACTCTATTAGCCTTTCCTCTGCTTCATTTTGTACTCCAAAGCCAATTTTTTTTTTTTTTTTTTTATTCTGGGAATCTTTTGACATACTACTTTTGCATTCCATCCCTTTGTGAAGAAAATGATATTATTTTTTAGTATTAGTTCTAGAAGATGCTGTAGGTCTTCATAGAACCAGTCAACTTCAGCTTCCCTGGCATCAATATTTGGGGTATTGAGTTGGGGTACTCTGATGTTGAATTGTTTGCCTTGGAAAGGAACTGGGATCATTCTGTCATTTTTGAAATTGCACCCAAGTACTGAATTTTGGGCTCTTTTGTTGACTATGAGGACTCTTCCATTTCTTCTAAGGGCTTCTTCTCCACAGTAGTAGATATAATGGTCACCAGAATTAAATTTGTCCATTCCTGTACATTTTAGTTCACTGATTCCTAAAATGTCAGTGTTCACTGTTGCTATTTCCTGCTTGACCACATCCAACTTACCTTGATTTGTAGACCTAGCATTCCAGTTTCGTATGCAACATTGTTCTTTACAGCATCAGACTTTACTTTCACCATCAGACATATCCACAGCTGAGTGTTGTTTCTGCTTTGGCCCAGCCGCTTCATTCTTTCTAGAACTATTAGTAATAGCCCAGTAGCATAGCTACCCCAGTAACATATTGGACACCTTCTGACCTCAGGGGCTCATCTTCTGGTGTCATATCTTTTTGCCATTTCTTATAGTTCATTGCGGTTCTCAAGGCAAGAATACTGGAGTGGGTTTCCATTTCCTTATCCAGTGGACCATGTTTTGTCAGAACTTTTCACTGTGATCTGTCTTGGGTGGACTGTACAGCATGGCTCATAGCTTCATTGGGTTAAGCAAGCCCCTTCACCGTGATATGGCTGTGATTTGGAAGGGGAAGAACCACAAGAACACAAATATAGGCAATAAAGTATAGAAAAGCATAAAATACTATGTTTAGTTTATATGTAAATTTGAAAACTGATTCAAAATAAATGTTCTATTTATAAAAAATTAAATTATTAAAACCAACTCAAAGAGAAATAGAAAACTTGAATAGATCAATTAAATTGAGATATAGTAAAGATAGTTAAATCATTAGTGCATTTTAGCAAATTAAAGATGGTAAAAAGCGTATGATCACACAACAAATCAAACTTGGGTTTGATCCCTGGGTTGAGAAGACCAGTTGGATGAGGGCATGGCAACCCACTCCAGTATTCTTACCTGGAGAATCTCCATGGATGGAGGAGCCTGGTGGGCTATAGTCCATAGAGTCTCAAAAAGTTGGACACAACTGAGCAACGGCAAATGATAGAAGGTGAAAAATATCTTCCAAAATTCACCCTGCATTCATGAAAAGAAAAACTCAGAAGTGCAGGTAAACCAAAAATAGAAGGAAATACCTTTTAAGCACTTTCTCCAAGAAATCTAAGGAAACATCACATTAGTGGCAAAACATGAAGGCATCCATATGAAACAGTTTTAAGATAAGAATGACCTCAATCATTGCTATTAGTCATGACCATACTGAAAGCTCTCTTACTATGTATTAATCAAAACTACCAAGCAAATAAGGTTTAATATTAGATAGGAAAAATCAAAACTGTCATTTTTTTTTTTTTTTTTTTGTAGACAGTAGGATAGTTTGAGGACTTCCCTGGTGGCTCAGATGGTAGAGTCTGCCTACAATGTGGGAGACACGGGTTCAATCCCTGAGTCACAAAGATCTTCTGTAGAAGGAAATGGCAACCCACTCCAGTATTCTTGACTGGAAAATCCCATGAATGGAGGAGCCTGGTAGGCTACAGTCAATCGGGTCTCATGTCCAAGAGATGGACATGACTGAGCAACTTCAATTTCACTTTTCACTTTTCAAGATAGTTCACCTTGTAAATATAAGATAACCAATTGAAAAATTAATTGAATTAATATGAGCTCAATTTAAAAAGTCAAAATTAATATAAGTATTAATGAAATTTCTTATGTAGCATCAGGAACCTACAACAAAATTGCCTACAGGGGAAAAAAATCATCAGTCACACTAACAAAAAGAAAGACAAGTTATGTGAAAAATAAATCTCATAAATATATCAAGATAACCCAAAAATGTGAAATATTAAATATATCTGAACAAACAGAAAGGCATACTATGCTTCTGACAGGGAAAGATCTATATTGTAAAAACACTGGTTCTTCTCTACATGATCTACACATTCAAAAATTTCCAATCAGGCTTTTAGTCCCAAGTAGTAGACTGACCTCATGCATTTATATTCTCTCCCTCCCAGGATTTCATTTAAATGAAAGCAAGGCAATAAGAAGACTCAAGAAAATGACATTTGCAGAAGAGATAATTAAACTGAGTTCAAGAAGACATAAAGATAAAAGAATGTCCACAAAAAATTAGAGTTCAGAAGATGCAACATGGATGCCTGGGAAAGTTCAGAATTACTGAAAAGTGCCAACTGTCCTCAACTCTGAATGGTTTTGGCTCTATGGAGCATTTGCAGGATTGGTTGTTGGGAAAGTCGAGAATTAATTTTTATATGGAGTAGTAGATTCCTACTACTATGTATGTCATCACCCACAAACAATAAACACAAAGGAATCTCAGTAGCCAGACTTGCTCTTTCCAGGTAGAGAGGTATGAACAAGTTGCTCAAGATTTAGAGTGTCTGATATGGTCATTAGAAGACTTGAGAGAAGCATGCAAACTTATGGCCCTGCCCTTTCCTCCATTCAGTAAGGCTGGCTGAGGCTTAATCTGCTCATTTCAAGGTAAAAGCCTCCAGTAGACAGTCCCTACCCATGTGCACAGGCTCCCAGTCAGGTTTATTATTGCTTCATTCTTAGATATGAAATTAAAAATGACAACCGAGAAAACCAGACATTTAAAGAAAAATCACTGATGTACCCCAAGGGCTAGAACTGTTGATGCGCATTGAAGATGTTCAATGAATATTTGCTGAATGAATGACTGGCCAAGGGAAAAGTAACAAAATCTGACAGTGGAACAAACAGGTAATTGGGGTAATGGAAGGTACATTAACATTTTTAAAGTCTAGAATACTTAGTGAAGTTTGAAATTACATTCTTTCCATAAAACAGCAACAGGCTATTTAAAGAAGAGAGATAGAAAGATAAGGAAAGGCAGGAAGGAAGGAGGAAGAACAGAAAGAAGGAGGCAAGAAAGGAAAAAGGAAGCTCTTAAAATTAAAAAAAAATGCGGTGTTCCACTCCTCCTCCAAAAACATTGAAATTTAAAACAAAAACAAGTAAACAAAATGTTGAATAAATGACAAATGATGAGGAGATAAAAAATACATAAGAAAAGGTAAATTCTGAAGATGCACAGTGAGCACATAGTCCATTTCTTCTGGAGGAATTCTGGAGTTGTAAGGGAGTGTACCCGACAACATGGCCTGACCCATACTCTGGACAGTACATGTGCACATGAATACATAGCACACATGCGCTCACACACATATGCACACACACATATGTACATGCACATGAATGCACATATATGTGTGTGTGCCCACATACTTGCACATAGTCATCTGCAGCTGCATTGCTAACACCCCCAGATGGCTGTTTTCTTCTGTCCCCACTGTTGGACATAAGATCCCCACTACTTGCATGATCTCAAATCCAAACTAACAAGGTCACCAAGTGATTTGTAGGAATGGATGTGGCAGATTGTGTGCTGCAGTAACATGTGCATCTTGGTTTGGGGATGGAGACAGAGTGAAAGGCTAGCCACAGGCTTCTGCTTCACATGGTTCCCACTGTCTCACAAATGCTCTGCCACTGACTTAAAAATACACTTAATTTTGGCAGCCACTATGTGGCTAAATTTAATTGAATCTTCTGATTGAATCTGAAATACAGTATTTCTAATGCATCTCCACCCTCTCCTTAAGCCCCTTTACATTTGGCATCTCAATCCTCTCCTTAAGTTCCTTTACATTTGGCTGAGTCTAGAGCTTTTTATTTTGAGGGGCTCCAAAATTACTGCAGATGGTGACTTCAGCCATGAAATTTAAAGACGGTGGCTCCTTGGAAGAAAATCTATGACCAACCAAGACAGCATATTAAAAAGCAGAGACATCACTTTGCCAGCAAAGGTCCATCTAGTCAAAGCTATGATTTTTCCAGTAGTCACGTATGGATGCGAGAATTGGACTATAAAGAAAGCTGAGTGCTGAAGAATTGATGCTTTTGAACTGTGGTTCAAGGGACCTGGAGAAGTCCCTTGAACTGCAAGGAGATCAAACCAATCAATCCTAAGGGAAATTAGCCCTGAATATTCATTGGAAGCACTGATGCTGAAGCTGAAACTCCAATACTTTGGCCACCTGAAGTGAGAACTGACTCATTGGAAAAGACCCTGATGCTGGGAAAGATTGAAGTCAGAAGGAGAAGGGGACAACAGAGGATAAGATGATTGGATGGCATCACCGACTCAATGGACATGAGTTTGTGCAAGCTCTGGGAGTTGGTGATGGTCAGGGAAGCCTGGTGTGCTGCAGTCCTTGGAATCACAAAGAGACGGACACAAATGAGTGACTAAACTGAACTGAACTTTGGGTCTCCCAACCTAACCAAAAGGACAGTTTCTGGACATAAAAGTGAAAAAAGCAAACCTTGAGATTTTGGCTATGCTCAAAAGTTAATTTGAAATAAGCTGTAAAGCTACATGCAAAAAGAGTTAAAACCATGAAGTTCTGCTTAAAGACATAAGAAAATATCTTCCTGGTCCTGGAGTAAGCAAACATTTCTTAGAAAAAAATACAAACAGCATTAACCAAAGAAGAATAAAAAAATAAAACTGTCTTCATAAAAATTTTGGGCTTCCCTAGTGGCTCAGATGGAAAAATATCTGTCTGTTATGTTGGAGACCTGGGTTTGATCCCTGAGTGAGGAAGATTCTCTAGAGAAGGAAATGGCAACCCAGTCTAGTACTCTTGCCTGGAAAATTTCATGAACAGAGGAGCCTGGTAGACTACAGTCCATGGGGTTGCAAAGAGTCAGACATGACTGAGTGATTTTACTTTCACTGTTTATCAAAATTTAATATTTTTCTTGTCAAATACATCACCTAAAATATGGGAAAAAACATGCATAGACTGAGGAAAATATATTCAATATATTATATATATATACTGTATATATATATATATAATATATATATCTAATAAAACTTTTATTCAGAAGAGACAAACATGTACAAACATCAATGAAAACACAACTGAGTTTAAAAATTAACAAAAGACTTGAACAAAAACTTCACGGAAAAAATATTCATAAAGCCAGTAAATATATGATTAGATGCTCACATTAGTTAATTAACCAGAGAAATGCAAAAAGGAAGTCTATTGTGAAAAATCACTACACACTCACTGGAATGGCCACAATGAAAAATATAGATAATCCAAATGCTAAGAATAAAGCAAATGTATACTGCTTTTGGGACTGTAAAATGTGTAACAATTTAGGAAACTGGTAGTTTACAATAAAGTTTAACTGATTCTTACTCTGTGTCTCAGCAATTCTACTTCTAAGTGTATACCTATATTGGTATTCTAGAACTGTCATAACGAAATACACAAATTGGATGACAGAAACAACGGAAATGTATTATTTCACTATCCTGGATGCTAGAAGTTGGAGACCAAGGTATCAGCAGGACCATTGCTCCCTCTGAAGGCACTAAAGAAAGATGTTTCAGATCTCTGTCCTAGCTTTTAGGTACTTCCTTGTCTGGTAGACAAGATCAGTTGTGTTCAGAGTAGTTAGGATTCCCTGGTGGCTCAGACGGTAAAGAATCTGCCTGCAATTCGGGAGACCCATGTTCAATCCCTGGGACAGGAAGATCCTCTGGAGAAGAAAATTGCTACTCATTCCAGTATTCTTGCCTGGAGAATCCCATGGACAGAGGTCACAGAGAGTTGGACACAACTGAGTGACTAACATTTTCAACACTGCTTGGAAGGAGCACTGCAGTCTTCTCATGGCATTCCCTCTGTGTGTGTATGTGTATCTAAAATCCCTCCTTTCTATAAGGACACTGGCCATATGGGATTAGGACTACCTCATTCCAGTATAACCTCCTCTAAACTAATTGTTTGCATGATCCTACTTCCAAATAAGATCTCATTCTTAGATACTGAGTGTTAGGACTTCAACAAAATGAATTAGGGGAGGCACGATTCAAGCCATAACAATTTCCAACAGAAATGAATGCATATCTCCACCAAAATACAATAATGGATTAAGCAGTTTAATTCATAATCATCAAAAATGAAAATCAATCAAATGTCCAACAAAGACAGTAGATTAACAAAACATCATATATTTACACAATGGCATACCAAATGACAAGGAAAACATCACAGAATAAAAAGAAATGATTGGTACACAGTGTGAATGACTCTCAGAAACATTATATAGAATAAAATAAGCCAGAAATAAGATGTATACATACTGCTTCCTTTTACATAAAGTATTTATAAACTCTAAACTTTTATATCAACAGACACGCAGTGATGGAAGCTAGACAGAGATGACATGTAGGTGGGGGTTGGGGAGTGAGAGTTGAGAGAGAAAAGCCATAAGGAAAACATCTAGGGAAATAAAAAGTTCTGTGCCTTCATTTGGGGACTTCTCAGTCAGGAGTAAAGGCAAAATTAACAGGATATTAATTCTTCAGTCGCTCAGTAGTGTCCAACCCCTTGCAACCCCATGGACTGCAGCATTCCAGGCTTCCCTATCCCTCACAATTTCCAGGAGTTCCCTCTAACTCATGTCCATTGAGTCAGTGATGCCATCCAACCATCTCATCCTCTGTTGCCCTCTTCTCCTCCTGCTCTCAATCTTTCCCAGCATCAGTGTCTTCTCCAATGAGTTGGCTCTTTGCAGCAGGTGGCCAAAGTATTGGAGCTTCAGCTTCAGTATCAGCCCTTCCAATGAATATTCAGAGTTTATTTCCTTTAAGATTGACTGTTTTGATCTCCTGGATATCCAAGGAACTCTCAAGAGTCTTCTCTAGCACCACAGTCCAAAAACATCAATTCTTTGGTGCTCAGCCTTCTCTGTTTCAACTCTCACATCTGTACATGACTACTGGAAAAATCATAGCTTTGACTATATGGACCTTTTCTGTCAAAGGTCTGCTTTTTAATACACAAAGTTTGTCATAGCTTTTCTTCCAAGGTGTGTTGGAAATGCGTGTATTTTACTCTGCATATTATACCTATGGAAAAACTATAAGGTAAAACAAAAACTATACAAGTGGATTGGCATTCTTTAACATAGTCTTGGGTTTTCCATACAATTTTGCTAAAATGTTGACAAGAAAATTTCATTTGAAGGATGCTTTATATAATCTATCTGGCAAGTGCTGGATAATCCATAGCTTCCAGGTCTGGCCAGCATAAGCCCAGGGACACATTATCTTATGCACTAATGTTATAGCCTCTGACCAAATAGAATCTAGAGATTGAATAGCTGCATCATCTCACCAGTGCCTACTGTTACTTAATGCTTCTGTATAATATACATCATGAGCAAAACTGGGAGAGACGGTGGAGAAGGAGATGAAGGAGATTAAAGAGGAAATTTACAAAGCAGATCCAGAGAGTATTATTTATGAGTTCCTTAGTAGACACACCAATACACAAGAGAGAGTCCGCTCCCTTGAATGGGAGGCAAGGAAGCAGAGAGCCAGGTTACATCAGTTTTCGAGGAATGCAAGTTTCAGGGCTTTGGGCACAGTCAAGACCATTAGCAGTATTTACATAACAGTGAAGTGGCTGACAGGAGGCACTATAGTACTGCCCAGGAGGTGCCTGACACTGGAGTACCAAGCCGCCAAGAGAAGATACCCCATGGAGAAGGACAGTGGAGGCAACTGCGCTTCGCTGGACCAGCCTTGAGGAGATACGCCACGTCCAAGGTCAGAGGAATCCCAGTAACACAGTAGGCGCTGATAGAGGGCATCAGAGGGCAGACAGATTGAGAACTACCATCACAAAAACTCGCCAATCTGATCACATGGACAACAGCCTTGTCTAACTCAATGAAGCTATGAGCCAGGCCATATAGGACCACCCAAGATGGACGGGTCATGGTGGAGAGTTCTGACAAAATGTGGTCCACTGGAGAAGGGATTGGCAAACAACTTCAGTATTCCTGCCTTGAGAACCCTATGGACAGTATGAAAAGGCAAAAAGATAGGACACTGAAAGATGAACTCCCAGGTCTGTGGGTCCCCAATATGCTACTGAAGATCAGTGGAGAAATAACTTCAAAAAGAATTAAGAGACAGAGCCAAAGCAAAAACAACACGCAGTTGTAGATGTGACTGGTGATGGAAGCAAGGTCTGATGTTGTAAAGAGCAATACTGCATAGGAACTTGGAATGATAGGTCCATGAATCAAGGCAAATTGGAAGTGATCAAGTAGGAGATGGTAAGAGAGAACATCAACATTTTAGGAAACAGTGAACTAAAATGGATCGGAATGGGTGATTTTAAGTCAAATGATCATTATCTGCTACTGTGGGCAAGAATCCCTTAGAAGAAATAGAGTAGCCAGAATAGTCAACAAAAGAGTCTGAAATGAAGTACTTGGATGCAGTCTCAAAAATGACAGAATGATCTCTGTTCATTTCCAAGGTAAACCATTCAATATCACAGTAATCCAAGTCTATGCCCCAATAAGTAATGCTGAAGAAGCTGATGTTAAATGATTTTATGAAGACCTACAAGACCTTATAGAACAAACACTCAAAAAAGATATCTTTTTTCATTTTCAGGGACTGGAATGCAAAGCTAGGAATTCAAGAAACACCAGGAGTAATAGGCAAATTTTTCCTTGGATTACAAAATGAAGCAGGGCAAAAACTATTAAAAAAATGGGGGGGGGTACTAATAGAGTTTTGCAAAGAAAACAAACTGGTCAAAGCAAACACCCTCTTCCAACAACACAAGAGAAACCTCATATACATGGACATCACCAGATGGTCAACACTGAAATCAGATTGATCATATTCTTTGCAGCCAAAGATGGACAAGCTCTATACAGTCAGTGAAAACAAGACTGGGAGCTGACTGTGGCTCAGATCATGAACTACTTATTGCCAAATTCAAATTTAAATTGTCAATGTATAGCAAAGCCAATACAATATTGTAAAGTAATTATCCTCCAAAATAAATAAATACACACACACACACACACACACACACAAAGGACAGTAGAGAAAACCACTAGACCACTCAGGTATGACCTAAATCAAATCTCTAATGATTATACAGTGGAAGTGGGAAATAGATTTAAGCAACTAGATCTGATAGACAGAGTGCTTGATGAACTACAGATGGAGGTTTGTGGCATTGTACAGGAGACAGGGATCAAGAACATCAAAAAAAAAAAAAAAAAGAAATGCAAAAAAGCAAAATGGCTGTCTGAGGAGGCCTTACAACTAGCTGTGAAAAGAAGCAAAAAGCAAAGGAGAAAAGGAAAGATTTACACATTTGAATGCAGACTTCCAAAGAATAACAAGGAGAGATAAGAAAGCCTCCCTCAGTGATCAGTGCATGAAATAGAGAAAAACAAGAGAATGGGAAAGACTAGAGATCTCGTCAAGAAAATTAGAGATACCAAGGGAACATTTCATGCAAAGATGGGCTCAATAAAGGACAGAAATAGTAGAGACCTAACAGAAGTAGAAGATATTAAGGAGAGGTGGCACGAATACATAGAAGAACTGTACAAAAAAGATCTTCATGACTCAGATAATCACGATAGTGTAATCACTCACCAAGAGCCAGACATTCTGGAATGAGAAGTCAAGTGGGCCTTAGGAAGCATCACTACAAGCAAAGCTAGTGGAGGTGATGAAATTCCAGTTGAGTTATTTTAAATCCTAAAAGATGATGCAGTGAAAGTGCTGCACTCAATATGCCAGCAAATTTGGAAAACTCAGCAGTGGCCACAGGACTGCAAAAGGTAAGTTTTCATTCCAATCCCTAAGAAAGGCAATGCCAAAGAATGCTCAAATTACCACATAATTGCAGTCATCTCACACGCTAGTAAAGTAATGATAAAAATTCTCCAAGGCAACTTGAATTTCCAGATGTGCAAGCTGGATTTAGAAAAGGCAGAGGAACCAGAGATCAAATTGCCAAGATCTGCTGAATCATCAGAAAAGCAAGCAGAGGAACCAGAGATCAAATTGCCAACATCTGCTGGATCATCAGAAAAGCAAGAGAATTCCATCACCTCCACTACAAGCAAAGCTAGTGGAGGTGATGGAATTCCAGTTGAGTTATTTTAAATCCTAAAAGATGATGCAGTGAAAGTGCTGCACTCAATATGCCAGCACATTTGGAAAACTCAGCAGTGGCCACAGGACTGCAAAAGGTCAGTTTTCATTCCAGTTCAAAGAAAGGCAATGCCGAAGAATGCTCAAATTACCACACAATTGCAGTCATCTCACACGCTAGTAAAGTAATGATAAAAATTCTCCAAGGCAGCTTGAATTTCCAGATGTGCAAGCTGGATTTAGAAAAGGCAGAGGAACCAGAGATCAAATGCCAAGATCTGCTGGATCATCAGAAAAGCAAGAGAGTTCCAGAAAACATCTATTTCTGCTTTATTGACTATGCCAAAGCCTTGGATTGTGTGGATCACAGTAAACTATGGAAAATTCTTCAAGATGGGAATACCAGACCATCTGACCTGCCTCTTGAGAAATCTGTATGCAGGTCAGGAAGAAACAGCTACAACTGGACATGGAACAACAGACTGGTTCCAAATATTGAAAGGAGTACCTCAAGGCTCTATACTGTCACCTTGCTTAATTAACTTATATGCAGGGTACATGATGAGAAATGCTGGGCTGGATGAAGCACAAGCTGGAATCAAGGTTGCCGGGAGAAATATCAATAACCTCAGACATGCGGCTGACACTACCCTTATGGCAGAAAGTGAAGAAATGAGGAGCCTCTTGATGAAAGTGAAAGAGAAGAGTGAAAAAGTTGGCTTAAAGCTCAACAGTTCTTCTGTGTACTCTTGCCACCTCCTGTTAATATCTTCTGCTTCTGTTATGTCCATACCATTTCGGTCTTTTATTGAACCCATCTTTGAATGAAATGTTCACTTGGTATCTCTAAGTTTCTTGAGGAAATCTCTAGTTTTTCCCATTCTATTGTTTTCCTCTATTTCTTTGCACTGATCCCTGAGGAAGGCTTTTTATCTCTCTTTGCCATTCTTTGGAACTCTGCATTCAAATGTGTAAATCATTCCTTTTCTCTTTGGCTTTTCACTTCTCCACTTTTCACATCTATTATTGTAAGGCCTCCTCAGACAGCCATTTTGTTTTCTGCGTTTCTTTTTTGGGGATGGTCTTAATCCCTGTCTCTTGTACAATATCATGATCCTCCATCCATAATTTATAAGGTACTCTGTCTATCAGATCTAGTCCCTTAAATCTATTTCTCACTTCCACTGTATAATCCTTAGGGATTTGATTTAGTTCATACCAGAACGGTCTAGTGGTTTTCCCTACTTTCTTCAATTTATGTCTGAATTTGGCAACAAGGAGTCCATGAACTGAGCCATAGTCAGCTCTCAGTAGTGTTTCTTCTGACTATATAGAGCTTCTCCATCTTTGACTGCAAATAATATAATCAATCTGATTTCGGTGTTCACCATCTGGTGATGTCCATGTGTAGAGTCTTCTCTTGCGTTGTTGGAAGAGGGTGTTTGTTATGACCAGTGTGTTCTCTTGGCAGAAATCTTTAACCTTTGCCATGCTTCATTCTGCAGCCCAAGGCAAAATTTGCCTGTTACTCTAGGTATTTCTTGAGTTCCTACTTTTGCATTCCAGACCCCTATAATGAAAAGGACATCTTTTTTGGTTGTTAATTCTAAAAGGTCTCGTAGGTCTTCATAGAACCACTCAAAATTAGCTTCTTCAGCATTATGGTAGGGAATAGACTTGGATTACCATGATATTGAATGGTTTACCTTGGAAACGAACAAAGAGATCATTCTGTCATTTTTGAGACTGCATCCAAGTACTGATTTTGGACTCTTGTTGACTATGCTGGCTACTCCATTTCTTCTAAGGAATTCTTGCCCACAGTAGTAGATAATGGTCATGACTTAAAATCACCCATTCTGATCCATTTTAGTTCACTGTTTCCTAAAATGTTGATGTTCTCTCTTGCCATCTCCTACTTGATCACTTCCAATTTGCCTTGATTCATGGACCTATCATTCCAAGTTCCTATGCAGTATTGCTCTTTACAACATCAGACCTTGCTTCTGTCACCAGTCACATCTACAACTGCGTGTTGTTTTTGCTTTGGCTCCATCTCTTCATTCTTTTTGAAGTTATTTCTCCACTGATCTTCAGTAGCATATTGGGGACCCACAGACCTGGGAGTTCATCTTTCAGTGTCCTATCTTTTTGCCTTTTCATACTGTCCATAGGGTTCTCAAGGCAGGAATACTGAAGTTGTTTGCCAATCCCTTCTCCAGTGGACCACATTTTGTCAGAACTCTCCACCATGACCCGTCCATCTTGGGTGGTCCTATATGGCCTGACTCATAGTTTCATTGAGTTAGACAAGGCTGTGGTCCATGTGATCAGATTGGCGAGTTTTTGTGATGATGGTTTTCAGTCTGTCTACCCTCTGACAGAGAAGGATAAAAGGCTTATGAAAGCTTCCTAATGGGATGGACTGACTGAGGGGGACACTGGATCTTGTTCTGATGGGAGGGGCCATGCTCAGTAAATCTTTAATTCAATTTTCTGTTGATCGGTTGAGCTCTGCTCCCTCCCTGCTTTTATCTGCAGCCAAATTATGGTGGAGGTAATGAAGATAATGGTGGCAGGAATAACAGAAGAAATGTACAGAAAAGATCTTCATGACCCAGATAATCACGATGGTGTGAGCACTAACCTAGAGCCAGACATCCTGGAATGTGAAGTCAAGTCGGCTTTCAGAAGTATCACTATGAACAAAGCTAGTGGAGGTGATGGAATTCCACTTGAGCTATTTTAAATTCTGAAAGATGATGCTGTGAAAGTGCTGCACTCAATGTGCCAGCAAATTTGGAAAACTCAGCAGTGGCCACAGGACTGGAAAAGGTCAGTTTTCATTTCAATCCCTAAGAAAGGCAATGCCAAAGAATGCTCAAACTATCAAACCATTGCACTCATCTCACACGCTAGAAAAGTAATGCTCAAAATTCTCCAAGCCAGACTTCAGCAATATGTGAACCATGAACATCCAGATGTTCAAGCTGGTTTTAGAAAAGGCAGAAGAGCCAGAGATCAAATTGCCAACATCTGCTGGGTCATTGAAAAAGCAAGAGACTTCCAGAAAAATATCTACATCTGCTTTATTGACTATGCCAAAGCCTTTGACTGTGTGGATCACAATAAACTGTGGAAAATTCTTCAAGATATGGGAATACCAGACCACCTGAACTACCTATTGAGAAATCTGTATGCAAATCAGGAAGCAACAGTTAGAACTGAATATGAGGCAACAGACTGGTTCCACATAGGAAAAGGAGTACATCAAGGCTGTATATTGTCACCCTGCTTATTTAACTTATATGCAGACTACATCATGCTAATGCCAGGCTGGATGAAACACAAGCTGGAATCAAGATTGCTGGGAGAAATATCAATAATCTCAGATTCGCAGATGACAGCACCCTTATGGCAGAAAGCAAAGAAGAACTAAAGAGCCTCTTGATGAATGTGAAAGAGGAGAGTGAGAATGTTGGCTTAAAGCTCAGCATTCAGAAAATAAAGATCATGGCATCCCATCCCATCACTTCATGGCAAATAGATCAGGAAACAGTGGCAGACTTTACTGTTTGGGGCTCCAAAATCACTGTAGATGGTGACTGCAGCCATGAAATAAAAAGATGATTACTCCTTGGAAGAAAAGTTTTGACCAACCTAGACAGCATATTAAAAAGCAGAGACATTAGTTAGCCAAAAAAGGTCTATCTAGTCAAGGCTATGGTTTTTCCAGTAGTCATGTATGGATGTGAGAGTTGAACTACAAAGAAAGCTGCTGCTGCTGCTCCTAAGTTGCATCAGTCGTGTCCGACTCTGTGCGACCCCATAGATGGCAGCCCACTAGGCTCCCATCTCTGGGATTCTCCAGGCAAGAATACTGAAGTGGGTTGCCATTTCCCTCTCAAGTGCATGAAATTGAAAAGTGAAGTCGTTCAGTCGTGTCCGACTCTTTGCGACCCCATGGACTGCAGCTTACGAGGCTCCTCTGCCCATGGGACTTCCCAGGCAAGTGTACTGGAGTGGGTTGCCCTTGCCTTTTCTGAAAGAAAGCTGAGTACCCAATAATTGATGCTTTTGAACTGTGGTGTTGGAAAATACTGTTGAGAGTCCCTTGGACTGCAAGGATATCCGACCAGTCCATTCCAAAGGAAATCAGTCCTGAATGTTCATTGGAAGGACTGATGTTGAAACTGAAACTCCAATACTTTAGCCACCTGATGCAAAGAGCTGACTCATTTGAAAAGATCCTGATTCTGGGAAAGATTGAAGTTAGAAGGAGAAGGGGATGACAGAGGATGAGATGGTTGGATGGTATCACTGACTCAGTGGACATGAGCTTGAGTAAACTCCGGGAGTTGGTGATGGACAGGGAGGCCTGGCGTGCTGCAGTCCATGTGGTAGCAAAGAGTCTCACACGACTGAGTGACCGAACTGAACTGAAAGCTCAACATTCAGAAAACTAAGATCATGGCATCCATTCCCATCACTTCACTGCAAATAGATGGGGAAACAGTGGAAACAGTGGCAGACTTTATTTTGGGGGGCTCCGAAATCACTGCAGATGGTAACTGCAGCTATGAAATTAAAAGACGCTCTCTCCTTGGAAGAAAATCTATGACCAACCTAGACAACATATTAAAAAGCAGAGACATTACTTAGCTGACAAAGTCAAAGCTTTGTTTTTTCCAATAGTCATGTGTGGATGTGAGAGCTGGACCATAAAGAAGACTGAGTGCCAAAGAATCGATGTTTTTGAACTGTCTTGGAGAATACTCTTGAGAGTCCTTTGGACTGCAAGGAGATCAAATCCTAAAGGAAATCAACCATGAATATTCGTCGGCTGGACTGCTGCTTAAACTGACACTCCAATACTTTGGCCACCTGAAGGGAAGAACTGACTCATTAGAAAATACTCTGATACTGGAAAAAATTGATGGCAGGAGAAGAAAAGACAGAGGATGAGATGGTTGGATGGCATCACCAACTCAATGAACATGAGTTTGAGCAAACTCCAGGAGATGGTGAAAGACAGGGAGGACTGGCATGCTGCAGTCCAAGGGGTCAAAAAGATTTGGACATGACTGAGCGACTCAACAACAACAGTGAGTAGAGGGAAGAGGGGTGGGTCAAAATAGGGCTGGAAGATTCAGAGATACAATGACTATGTGTAAAATATATAAGCAACAAGGATCTATTTTCCAGCACAGGGAAACACTGCTATTAGTTTGTAATAACTTTAAATTAAGTATAACCTATAAAAATATTGAATCATTATGTTGTACATCTAAAAATAATATATTATAAATCAATTTATAATTATATTGTAAATCAATATACTTCAATTAAAAATAAATGAATGGATAAATATATGTTATAAATGAAAAAAGCAAGAATATATATTTTAAGCTAACTCTACTAGTGACACAGGAAATGTATTCACATTTTAACTTGAATTATGGCTACATGAAAAGCTAATTAAAGAAAGAGTCAGGAATAATAAATGCAGGAGAAATGAGGGAAGTAGAAAATTACTATTACAGCACAGTAATCATTGCTCCAGGCAATTTGATGAATGCTAAAATTACTGGGTAGTACTTTAAGGAGAAATAGGGATTTTTCCCACAGCCTCAGTATCTCCTGAAAAATACTTAATTACTGTGCTAGCATCTCTAGGTGCCAATAGCTCCCTCATTCATCTGTGACAACAGATCTTCAGATGTTACTGAGTATGTCTTAGGTAATAAAATCACTGCTAGTTGAGAACCCCTGAGGTACAATGTGGAAAGGGAAAAATAACTTTACAGGTTTATAGTGGAAAACCTGGCAGAAACTACCCTAACCCAGAGATCAACATGAACATCACCAGTGGAAAACCATGTTGACATGTACTCCCTGATGTGATAAGATGGGAAGGTACAGGTCTCATTACAAGAAGGTATCCAACAATCCCAAATTAAGGTAGATTCTACAACTGTATCTGACAAGTATTCTTCAAAAGTGGCAAGGTCATGAAAAACCAGGAACAATTGGCGGGGGCGGGGGTGGGGTTGGTTGTGGAATCACAGATAGGAGAAAACTAAGGATACATAATCATTAAATGCAGCATGGTGTGTGGATTGAATGATGTAACAGAGAAATAAATATTAGTGCAAAAAATGGTGAAATATAAAGTCTGTAGTTCAGCTTATACTGCTATACTGATGTAATTATTTTGGTTTTAGTAAATGCATCATGGTTCTATAAGATACTAATGTAAGGGAAGGAGGGTAAACAGAAAACATCAGTATTATCACAACTCCCCTAGAGATCTAAAATTATTTAAAAATAAAATTGAACAATGAAAAAAGCAAGGTAGTAGCACTAGACACAAATGAGGGTGGAGAACACCATCAATCTTTCTCTACACAGACAGGCTTCTGGTCTCTGTAGCTTTCCCTGACCTCACATTTCCACTACCCATCCTCAGTCCAAATTCATAACTCAGCTACTACTTGTAGTGAATTCTGGGTTATCCATTTCATTCCAGTTCCACAAGAACCTCATCACTACATAAGCAAGGTATAAAATTTCCAGGTCTCAGGTTGAAAGAAATAGCTTGAGCAAAGTTTCCTGTAACCCACCTATATCTGATGAAAAGTTCCTAGAAGTAAATTACTTCTATCTATCTCCTTGTCTTTCTGAATGCCTAGCTGATACTGCAGGTTCTCTGTGAATGGAGTCTCATTTGGTGGAAAGGCTTATGTTGCTTTTTCTCTTCAACTGATGTATTCATGGATAAGCTGCACAGTGAGAGCTCCTAAATCCTAAATCATGAGGGGCATTAAGTTCTTCTAACTGGAGAAGTAGGTGAACTGTAAAAAGTGCAGAAATGTCACCACAGGCAGGTAGGGGTGAAGAAGTGCAGCAAGGGCAAGGAGGACATCATACTGTTGTCTATTTTAACAGGAAAATCATTAATCATGATTCCAAAGCCTCTGCTCGGTTCCTAAAGAACTATGCCCATGGAGGCTTCTTTGCTGGTCTCCTCTAATGCTTGGGCTGGACTATACTGGGAGTGTGTGACACCTTAAGTGAAATTCCTTTCCATTATGCCTGGCCAACCAGAAGGTTTGAATGATGTGTTTATGGAATACTTACATGCCTCTGCCCTAGCAAATGGTCGCTTAATGAGGGCATTTTTCTCCACTCCTTGCTAAACCTTCTTGGAGATAAGGATCATAGTGGTGATTACCTGGGGAAGCAAGGAGGGAACTCCATCTCTTTCCTAGGAGATGTGTGGAAAAAGAGTATGTGTATAGCCAACACTTTCTAGTATATGACACTGATGGTGACATCAATCTCTCTGACTGGCAATATTCATCCAAGAGGATTCTTAAGACCTGTGGATGGATTCATGAAGTCACTAGTTTCATGGTTAGCTGACATACCATCTAGAACCAAAAAAAAAGAATTAGGCTTTATGGCATAAGGAGACCTGTGATTTTGGTCCCACTAATGTGCAAATATGAATAATTAAAATGTGGGTTTCCCCAAATATAAAATAATTTTTTTAGGAAAGTAAATATAAATGAAAAATAAATTGAAAATTATCTCAAAACTCTAAACATGAAACAGATCCTGATCAGACTCCACTAAGGAAAAAGGCTACAAGATTTGATTTCATAAATATTAAAACATTTGGTACTTTAAAATGCATTATATAAATAGTTTAGAGACAACATGGGGAAAATATTGGAAATATATGTTATGAACAAAGAATTAATATTTATGATATATAGGGAGTACCTACACAACACTGAATAAAGAAAAAGAGGATCTGATAGTGGTTATGAACACATAATTTACATATAAATAAACACACATGTCCAATAAACATCTGAAATGATACAACTTTACTAATAATCAAATACAATTTTAGGTAAAAGAAATATTTAAATAAAATTTTAAATCAGAGTAATATTATTCTCTTGAGAGTCCCTTGGACTCTAAGGAGATAAAATCAATCAATTCCAAGTGAAATCAAACCTAAATATTTGTTGGAAAGGCTGATGCTAAATCTGAAGCTCCAATACGTTGGCCACCTGATACCAAGGGCCAACTCATTAGAAAAGACCCTGATGCTGGGAAAGATTGAAGACAGGAGGAAGGGGATGGCAGAGGATGAGATATATCACTGACTCGATGGACTTGAGTTTGAGCAAGCTCCAGGAGATGGTGAAGGACAGGGAAGCCTGGAGTGCTGCAGTCCACGGGGTCACAGAGTTAGACATGACTGAATGACTGAACAGCAACAACAACAAGATTTTTCTGACCGGATAGACTAAAACTAAGTTGTAAGAATACTTACATCAACTTAATATTAGCAGGAAAACTGAAGCTATCACCTACTATTGGCAGAAGTGTAGATTTGTGTAAATTAAGTGATATACTTTGTACAAAAGTAAATTTATACAAATGTCTTGAAGACAATTTGCCAAACAAAACTTAAAATGCACATTCTTCATACATTAAACAGTTCATTTACACAAAGAATCCTGGTGAATATGTTTACACAAATATGCACAAATGATAATACCAACCCAAAGAAAGCTATGAGACTTAGATTTTTAAAATGTATGTAAAATTTTGAAATAGTGCATTCATGCTTTGTAAATAGCCAATATCAACAATTTTTTTAAATTTTTGCAAATATGTTAATTTTAGCGAGGATTATAGGAATCAGCAAAAATAAGGTCTATCTAAATGTTCATCATAGGAGAATAGTTGAATGAATCATACTTTATCAACATTAGCATATGACTGTTGATCAGTATGTATTTGTTGAACAAATGATTACTTCTGATTGACTGTGGAGATGAGATTTCATAGTGCAATTTTCAACAAAGGCTGGAAGATCCTGAACATCTGCTTGTCTTTGTATTAGAGCATCCATGCTTTCTTGCTGTTCCCACTACCACAGGCAGCCCCTCCCCAACCTACCCACCTCCACTATTGCCATGGAGGCACTTGACAGACTGCACCAGAGCATTTGCCAGAGCCTGTCTTCTGGGGGTGAGGACACCTCAAACTCAGGGGTGATGCCAGCTACTCAAGTCACAATTCCAACTCTCCAAGCCCACACAACCATACTCCAGTGATCGTTGGGTGATTGTTGTGGTTCTGGATCTTTTGTAGATGTTGGCTGTCACCAGTTGCACAACTGTAGGGTGTCTCAGTTTAGGCCCCAGGCTTGTGAAAGCACTGACTCTGAGCCGGAATTTCTATCCCTGCTGCAGCAGGTGCTCCATCTTCACATGTTGGAATGTACATTCTGATGCTTGTTTTATTGTATAGAGAATATGATTTGTTTGTATTTTTAATGTGTCTTTCATATGGAGAATATCTTTTGCTTCCAAGAGCTATCACTGATTCACTGATTTCATGTGCTGGGGAAAAGTAAAGGAAGAATTCCTTAGGGATGGCTGAACACACTGCATAGAATGTAGATTGGGTTATTAGCAACCTAAAATCAATTATTTCCACTTTGGCAATAGCTATTGGTTATCAAACTTTGGTCCAGGAAACTTTAAGAATACTTCAGTAAGATTTTTCTATCAGGAAGCTTCCACAAGCTTCTTATCATTTTCCATCAGAGGGTGGACAGAATGAAAAGCAGTCACAGAAACAATCAAACTGATCTTATGGACCACAGACTTGTCTAACTCAAAGAAACTATGAGCCATGCCATGTAGGGCAACCCAAGACAGATGGGTCATGGTGGAGACTTGTGACAAAACGTGGTCCACTGGAAAAGGAAATGGCAAACTACTTCAGTATTCTTGCCTTGAGAACTCCATGAACATTATGAAAAGGCAAAGAGATAGGACACTGAAAGATGAACTCTCCAGGTCAGTAGGTGCCCAATATGCTACTGGAGATCAGTGGAGAAATAACTCCAAAAAGAATGAAGAGATGGAGCCAAAATAAAAACAATGCCCAGTTGTGGATCTGACTGGTGATGGAAGTAAAGTTTGATGTTATAAAGAGCAATATTGCATAGGAAACTGGAGTGTTAGGTCAATGAATCAAGGTAAATTATAAGTGGCTAAACAGAAGATGGCAAGAGTGAACATCGACATTTTAGTAATCAGTGAACTAAAGTGGACTGGAAGGGAAAATTTAATTCAGATGACCATTTTATCTACTACTGTGGGCAAGAATCCCTTAGAAGAAAAAGAGTAGCTATCAGAGTCAATAAAAGAGTCTCAAATGCAGTACTTGGTTGCAATCTTAAAAATGACAGAATGATCTCTGTTCGTTTCCAAGGGAAAACATTCAGTATCACAGTAATACTCTAGTAATCACTCTATGCCCCAACCAGTAATGTTAAAGAAGCTGAAATTGAGCAGGTCTATGAAAACCTACAAGACCTTCTAGAACTAACAGCCAAAAAGATGTCCTTTTCATCATAGGGGACTGGAATGCAAAAGTAGGAAGTCAAGAGATACTGGAGTAACAGGCGAATTTGGCCTTGGAGTACAGAATGAAGCAGGACAAAGGCTAATAGAGTTCTGTGAAGAGAACACACTGGTCATAGCAAACACCCTCTTCCACCAACACAAGGGAAGACTCTACACATGGACATCACCAGATGGTAAACACTGAAATCAGATTGATTATATTCTTTGCAGCCAAAGATGGAGAAGCTCTATACAGTCAGCAAAATCAAAATGGGGAGATATGACTATGGCTCAGATTGTGTATTCCTTATTGCCAAATTCAGACTTAAATTGAAGAAAGTAGGGCAAACAACTAGACTGTTCGGGTATGACCTAAATCAAATCCCTTATGATTATACAGTGGAAGTGAGAAATAGATTCAAGGGATTAGATCTGATAGAGTATCTGAAGATCTATGGATGGAGGTTCATGACATTGCACTGGAGGCAGTGATCAAGACCATCCCCAAGAAAAAGAAATGCACAAAGAAAATTGGTAGTCTGAGGAGGCCTTACAAATAGCTGTGAAAAGATAAGAAGTGAAAAGCAAAGGAGAAAAGGACAGATATACCCATTTGAATGCAGAGTTCCAAAGAATAGCAAGGAGAGATAAGAAAGCCTTCCTCAGTGACCAGTGCAAAGAAATAGAGGAAAACAATAGAATGGGAAAGACTAGAGATCTCTTCAAGAAAATTAAAGATACCAAGGAAATATTTCATGTTATGATGGGCACAATAAAGGATAGAAGTGATATAGATGTAACAGAAGCAGAAATCATTAAGAAGAGGGGGCAAGAATACACAGAAGGTCTATACAAAAAAGATCTTCAAGACCCAGATAACTACAATGGTGTGATCACTCACCTAGAGCCAGATATCCTGGAATGTGAAGTCAAGTGGGCCTTAGGAAGCATCACTACAAACAAAGCTTGTGAAGGTGATGCAATTCCAGTTGAGTTATTTCAATTCCTAAAAGATGATGCTGTGAAAGTGCTGCGCTCAATATGCCAGCAAATTTGGAAAACTCAGCAGTGGCCACCGGACTGGAAAATGTCAGTCTTCATTCCAATCCTAAAGAAAGGCAATGCCAAAGAATACTCAAACTACCGCACAAGTGCACTCATCTCATAGGCTAGTAAAGTAATGCTCAAAATTCTCCAAATCAAGCTTCAACAGTATGTGAATTGTGAACTTCCAGATGCTCAAGCTGGATTTAGAAAAGGCAAAGGAACCATAGATCAAATTGCCAACATCTGCTGGATCATCAAGAAAGCAAGAGAATTCCAGAAAAACATCTACTTCTGCTTTTCTGACTAATCCAATGCCTTGGACTGTGTGGATCACAAGAAACTGTGGAAAATTCTTCAAGAGATGGAACTACCAGACCACCTTACCTGCCTCCTAATAATGTGTATTCACATCAAGAAGCAACAGTTAGAACTGGACATGGAACAGACTGGTTCCAAAAAGGAAAAGGAGTAAGTCAAGGCTGTATATTGTCACCCTGCTTATTTAACTTATATGCAGAGTACATCATGCTAATGCCAGGCTGGATGAAGCACAAGCTGGAATCAAAATTACTAGGAGAAATATCTGTAACCTCAGATTTGCAGATGATACCACCCTTATGTCAGAAAGTGAAGAACTAAAAGGAAGAACTAAAAAGCCTTTTACCTTGATGAAGGCAAAAGAAGAGAGTGAAAAAAACTGGCTTAAAACTCAACATTCAAAAAACTAAGATCATGGCATCTGGTCCCATCATTTCCTGGCAATTAGATGGTGAAACAATGGAAACAGTGATGAATGTTATTTTCTTGGGCTCCAAAATCACTGCAGATGGTGACTGCAGCCATGAAATTAAAAGATGCTTTCTCACAACCTAGACAGCATACTAAAAAGCAGAGACATTATTTTGCAGACAAAGGTCCATATAGTGAAAGCTATGGTTTTTCTAGCAGTCATGTATGGATGTGAGAGTTGGACTATAAAGAAAGCTGAGTGCTGAAGAATTGATGATTTTGAACTGTGGTGTTGTAGAAGACTCTTGAGAGTCCCTTGAACTACAAGGAAATCAAACCAGTCAATCCTAAAGGAAATCAGTCCTGATTATTCATGGGAAGGACTGAGCTGAGGCTGAAACTCTAATACTTTGTCCACCTGATGTGAAGAACTGACTCACTGGATAAGACTCTCAATGTAGAAAAGATTGAAGGCAGAAGGAGAAGGGGAGCACAGAGGATGAGATGGTTGGATGGCATCACTGACTCAATGGACATGAGTCTGAGCAAGCTCCAGGAGTTGGTGATGGGCAGGGAAGCCTGGTGTGCTGCAGTCCATGGGGTCACAAAGTGTTGAACACGACTGAGCAACTGAACTGAACTGAATAGGATTTTCTAGAGGCAATATGGCATATATCACCATAGATTACATATAGACAAGTAGAGTTCAGCCGTCTTCTATTTTTTTTCGAGTGTAGTTGATTTACCATGTTGTGTTAACTTCTGCTGTAAAGCAAAAGTGAATCAATTATACATATACACACATTCATTCCTTTTAAGATTCTTTCCCATATAGGCCATTACAAAGCATTGAGTACAGTTCCCTATGCTATACAATAGATCCTTATTAGTTATCTATTTTATGCATAGTTGTGTATATTAATATATGTCAATCTCTATCTCCCAATTTATCCCTCCCCCATCCCCCCTAGTAACCCTAGGTTTATTTCCTGCATTTGTCGCTCTATTTCTGTTTTGTAGATTAGTTTATTTGTACTCTTTTTATTTTAGATTCCACGTAAAAACAATATCATACTGATATTTATCTTCGTCTGACTTACTTCACTCAGTATGACAATCTCTGGGTCCATCCATCTTGCTGGAAATGGTATTATTTCATTTTTAGTGGCTGAGTAATATTCCATTGTGGGCTTCCTAGGTGGCTCAGCAGGTAAAGAATCCACCTGCATTGCTGGAGATGCAGATGTGGGTTCGTTCCCTGGGTTGGGAAGATTCCCTGGAGGAGGGCTTGGCAACCCAGTCTAGTATTATTGCCTGGAGAATCCCAAGGACAGCAGAGCCTGGCAGGCTACAGTCCATAGGGTTGCAAAGAGACATGACTGAAGTGTCTGAACACATAGCACAGTATATACCACATCTTTATCTGTTAAAAATGTAAGATAAATAGACTAGAAATAGAGGTATTAATGCCATATAATCCAGCAATCCCACTCCTGGGCTATACCTGGAAAAAACCATAATTTGAAAAGATACATGCACCTCAATATTCTTTGCAGCAGTATTTACAATGAAATATGAAAGCAACCTAAATGTCCATCAACAGAGGAATGGATAAAGCCATCTTCTCTTAAGCCAGACAGTAAAGAGGTTTGTTAAAAAGTAAAACAATGCCAGTTTTCTCACTATTTTTTTCTTTTTAAGGACATTTTAGTTAATATTTATAAAACAGAATTAATTTTACTATCAAATGGGTTTTTTATTATTTTAAATGAATAATAAAGATATTAGTGTATGTCAGTTTTCATGTCTAATATAGAAAATACCAAAAGACAAGGTCTTGAGTGTGTAAAGTAATTTTGAGAGAATAAAAGTAATGCAAGACTAAAAGATTTGAGAACTTCTCTGTAGGACAGTGTTTTAATTCTTCCTTAAAAGTGAGCTAGCAAAGCATTTGATTCTAAGTGTCAAGGAGTTATCATCTATCTAGTCCAGGTCCAGCCTCCTACACTTTTTTATTTCACATTTTCAGCTGAAAATGTGTCAGCTGATGCTCACTCACTGAGTCCTGTCTGCATGTCCTATAGGCTTTCCTGCCTTGATTGACATAGCCTGCCTACTGCCTCTCTAGAGTGGGTAAACTAAAGCTTTGCTTTTCTCTGATTTGCACTCTACTGAATATTACTGCCTCTTCTGCCTATTAATCTTGTTCCCCAGTGAAACATCCATGGTTTTATTTGGGGTCCAGAAAGGTGAATTAAAGGCAGTCAACCACACTTGTAATTTATTTTGGGAATATTGGAAAGGTTCACATCCACCTGCACATCCCACACATTATTACATGTTCTTAATGATGCTTTACAGTTCTTCTTTTTTTCAAAAAGTATTAAATTATTCACAGCATATAATTAACTATGCATTTTAATTTCAAATTTTATATGGAATAACAAAAATAACACATTATTATAATTAAAGATAATTTGTATAAAATATTGGTTCATTTCTTTAAAAATACATTTAGTGTGCAGCATCCCTCCCTCCCTCCCCACAGCGCGACTGAACAAGTAAGCCTAAAAAAAAAAAAAAAAAAAAAAAAAGTGTCCTCCACCGTGCCCTTTGAGTCAGGGCGGAAACCAGATACTGAAGAGACTAGCAAACAGAAGAAGATATAACAGAGGGAAACGCCTTGGAAGCTACAGGCAATAGATCAAAACCCTGTGGTTACTACGGACTACATAGAAAGGGGCCTATAGATCTTGAGAAATATAAATCTGACCAAGGAACTAGCCAAAAATGAACTGAACCCACAACACCCACAAAAAAAAAAAAAAAAAAGTCCTAGATATATTTTTATTATTTTTACGATCATTCTTTCTTCTTTTTTTTTAATTAAAAAAAAAAAAAAATTTTAAGTCCTCTATTGTTCCTTTAATTTTCACCTTTATATCCTATTACTTGCAAAAAAAAAAAAAAAAAGACCCTATTTTTTTCTTCTTCAGCAAACTTCATATATATATATTTTATAATTTTTTGACCTTGTTTTTTTTTGTTTGTTTTTGTTTTTTTCTTCTTTTCTTTAACATTGTATTTTTGAAATTCTAAACTCTACTCTAGATTTTTAATTTTCGCTTTTTGGTATATGTTATCAATTTTGTACCTATAGTTTTTTTTTTATATAATTTCTGTGACTTTTTTTTTTTTTTTCTTCTTCTCTGTTTCTTTCTCTTCTTCTTTTATATAACATTGTATATCTGAAATTCCAAACTTTACTCTAGATTTTTAATTTATGCTTTTTGGTATTTGATATCAATTTTGTACCTGTATTTTCTTTATAATTTTTGTGACATTGTTCGTATTTGTTTGTTTTCTCTCTTTATTTTTCTTCTTCTTCTTTTTTTTTTTTTTTTAACATTGTATTTTTGAAATTCCAAACTCTACTCTAGATTTTTAATTTTTGCTTTCTGGTATTAGTTATCAATTTTATACTTGTACTTTCTTTATAATTTTCACGACCTTGTTTGTTTTTGTTTGTTCGTTTTTTCTCTCTTTCTTTTCCTTCTTCTTTTCTTTAACATCGTATTTTTGAAATTCCAAACTCTACTCTAGATTTTTAATTTTCGCTTTCTGGTATTAGTTATCAATTTTGTACCTGTACTTTCTCTATAATTTTCGCGACCTTGTTTGTTTTTGTTTGTTCGTTCTTTCTCTCTTTCTTTTCCTTCTTCTTTTCTTTAACATCGTATTTTTGAAATTCCAAACTCTACTCTAGATTTTTAATTTTTGCTTTTATGTATTTGTTACCAATTTTGTACCTATAAGGACCCAATCTTCAGGACCCATTTTTCACTAGGGAGTGAGATTACTGGCTTGACTGCTCTCTCTCCCTTTGGACCCTCCTTTTTCTCCACCAGGTCGCCTGTGTCTCCTCCCTAACCCCTCTCTACTCTACCCAACTCTGTGAATTTCTGTGTGTTCCAGACGGTGGAGAACACTTAGGGAACTGATTACTGGCTGGATCTGTCTCCCTCCTTTTCATTCCCCCCTTTTATCCTTCTGGCCACCTCTGTTACCTTCCTCCTCCTTCTCTTCTCTGTATAACCCCGTGAACATCTCTGAGTGGTCGAGTTGTGGAGTGCACATAAGGAAGTGACTACTGGCTAGCCCACTCTCTCCACTATTGATTCACCTCATCTCATTTGGGTCACCTCTAACTCCCTCCTCCCTCTTCTCTTCTCCATGTAACCCTGTGAACCTCTCTGAGTGACCCTCACTGTAGAGAAACTTATCATCTTTAATGTAGATGTTTTATCAATGGTGCTGTATAGAAGGAGAAGTTTTGAAACTACTGTAAAAATAAGACCGATAATCAGAAGCAGGAGACTTAAGTCCAAACCCTGACTCCAGGGAACTCCTGACTCCAAGGAACATTCATTGACAGGAGCTCATCAAATGCCCTCATACCGACACTGAAACCAAGCACCACACAAGGGCCAATAAGTTCCAGGGCAAGACATACCAAGCAAATTCTCCAGCAACAAAGGAACACAGCCCTGAGCTTCAAGATACAGGCTGCCCAAAGTCACCCCAAAACTATAGACATCTCATAACTCATTACTGGACATTTCATTGCACTCCAGAGAGAAGAAATACAGCTCCACCCACCAGAACACCGACACAAGCTTCCCTAAGCAGGAAACCTTGACAAGCCACCTGTACAAACCCACACACAGTGAGGAAACGCCACAATAAAGAGAACTCCACAAACTGCCAGAATACAGAAAGGACACCCCAAACTCAGCAATTTAAACAAGATGAAGAGACAGAGGAATACTCAGCAGATAAAGGAACAGGATAAATGCCCACCAAACCAAACAAAAGAGGAAGAGATAGGGAATCTACCTGATAAAGAATTCCGAATAATGATAGTGAAATTAATCCAAAATCTTGAAACTAAAATGGAATCACAGATAAATAGCCTGGAGACAAGGATTGAGAAGATGCAAGAAAGGTTTAACAAGGACCTAGAAGAAATAAAAAAGAGTCAATATATAATGAATAATGCAATAAGTGAAATTAAAAACACTCTGGAGGCAACAAATAGTAGAATAACAGAGGCAGAAGACAGGATTAGTGAATTAGAAGATAGAATGGTAGAAATAAATGAATCAGAGAGGATAAAAGAAAAACTAATTAAAAGAAATGAGGACAATCTCAGAGACCTCCAGGACAATATTAAACGCTACAACATTCGAATCATAGGGGTTCCAGAAGAAGAAGACAAAAAGAAAGACCATGAGAAAATACTTGAGGAGATAATAGTGGAAAACTTCCCTAAAATGGGGAAGGAAATAATCACCCAAGTCCAAGAAACCCAGAGAGTACCAAACAGGATAAACCCAAGGAGAAACACCCCAAGACACATATTAATCAAATTAACAAAGATCAAACACAAAGAACAAATATTAAAAGCAGCAAGGGAAAAACAACAAATAACACACAAGGGAATTCCCATAAGGATAACAGCTGATCTTTCAATAGAAACTCTTCAAGCCAGGAGGGAATGGCAAGACATACTTAAAATGATGAAAGAAAATAACCTACAGCCCAGATTATTGTACCCAGCAAGGATCTCATTCAAGTATGAAGGAGAAATCAAAAGCTTTTCAGACAAGCAAAAGCTGAGAGAATTCTGCACCACCAAACCAGCTCTCCAACAAATACTAAAGGATATTCTCTAGACAAGAAACACAAAAACGGTGTATAAACTCGAACCCAAAACAATAAAGTAAATGGCAACGGGAACATACTTATCAGTAATTACCTTAAATGTAAATGGGTTGAATGCCCCAACCAAAAGACAAAGACTGGCTGAATGGATACAAAAACAAGACCCCTACATATGTTGTCTACAAGAGACCCACCTCAAAACAGGGGACACATACAGACTGAAAGTGAAGGGCTGGAAAAAGATTTTCCATGCAAATAGGGACCAAAAGAAAGCAGGAGTAGCAATACTCATATCAGATAAAATAGACTTTAAAACAAAGGCTGTGAAAAGAGACAAAGAAGGTCACTACATAATGATCAAAGGATCAATCCAAGAAGAAGATATAACAATTATAAATATATATGCACCCAACACGGGAGCACCGCAGTATGTAAGACAAATGCTAACAAGTATGAAAGGAGAAATTAACAATAACACAATAATAGTGGGAGACTTTAATACCCCACTCACACCTATGGATAGATCAACTAAACAGAAAATTAACAAGGAAACACAAACTTTAAACGATACAATAGACCAGTTAGACCTAATTGATATCTATAGGTCATTTCATCCCAAAACAATGAATTTCACCTTTTTCTCAAGCGCACATGGAACCTTCTCCAGGATAGATCACATCCTGGGCCATAAAGCTAGCCTTGGTAAATTCAAAAAAATAGAAATCATTCCAAGCATTTTTTCTGACCACAATGCAGTAAGATTAGATCTCAATTACAGGAGAAAAACTATTAAAAATTCCAACATATGGAGGCTGAACAACACGCTGCTGAATAACCAACAAATCACAGAAGAAATCAAAAAAGAAATCAAAATTTGCATAGAAACGAATGAAAATGAAAACACAACAACCCAAAACCTGTGGGACACGGTAAAAGCAGTCTTAAGGGGAAAGTTCATAGCAATACAGGCACACCTCAAGAAACAAGAAAAAAGTCAAATAAATAACCTAACTCTACACCTAAAGCAACTAGAAAAGGAAGAAATGAAGAACCCCAGGGTTAGTAGAAGGAAAGAAATCTTAAAAATTAGAGCAGAAATAAATGCAAAAGAAACAAAAGAGACCATAGCAAAAATCAACAAAACCAAAAGCTGGTTCTTTGAAAGGATAAATAAAATTGACAAACCATTAGCCAGACTCATCAAGAAACAAAGGGAGAAAAATCAAATCAACAAAATTAGAAACGAAAATGGAGAGATCACAACAGACAACACAGAAATACAAAGGATCATAAGAGACTACTATCAACAATTATATGCCAATAAAATGGACAACGTGGAAGAAATGGACAAATTCTTAGAAAAGTACAACTTTCCAAAACTGGACCAGGAAGAAATAGAAAATCTTAACAGACCCATCACAAGCATGGAAATTGAAACTGTAATCAAAAATCTTCCAGCAAACAAAAGCCCCGGTCCAGACGGCTTCACAGCTGAATTCTACCAAAAATTTAGAGAAGAGCTAACACCTATCCTGCTCAAACTCTTCCAGAAAATTGCAGAGGAAGGTAAACTTCCAAACTCATTCTATGAGGCCACCATCACCCTAATACCAAAACCTGACAAAGATCCCACAAAAAAAGAAAACTACAGGCCAATATCACTGATGAACATAGATGCAAAAATCCTTAACAAAATTCTAGCAATCAGAATCCAACAACACATTAAAAAGATCATACACCATGATCAAGTGGGCTTTATCCCAGGGATGCAAGGATTCTTCAATATCCGCAAATCAATCAATGTAATACACCACATTAACAAATTGAAAAATAAAAACCATATGATTATCTCAATAGATGCAGAGAAAGCCTTTGACAAAATTCAACATCCATTTATGATAAAAACTCTCCAGAAAGCAGGAATAGAAGGAACATACCTCAACATAATAAAAGCTATATATGACAAACCCACAGCAAACATTATCCTCAATGGTGAAAAATTGAAAGCATTTCCTCTAAAGTCAGGAACAAGACAAGGGTGCCCACTTTCACCATTACTATTCAACATAGTTTTGGAAGTTTTGGCCACAGCAATCAGAGCAGAAAAAGAAATAAAAGGAATCCAAATTGGAAAAGAAGAAGTAAAACTCTCACTATTTGCAGATGACATGATCCTCTACATAGAAAACCCTAAAGAGTCCACCAGAAAATTACTAGAAATAATCAATGACTACAGTAAAGTTGCAGGATATAAAATCAACACACAGAAATCCCTTGCATTCCTATACACTAATAATGAGAAAACAGAAAGAGAAATTAAGGAAACAATTCCATTCACCATTGCAACGGAAAGAATAAAATACTTAGGAATATATCTACCTAAAGAAACTAAAGACCTATATATAGAAAACTATAAAACACTGGTGAAAGAAATCAAAGAGGACACTAATAGATGGAGAAATATACCATGTTCATGGATTGGAAGAATCAATATAGTGAAAATGAGTATACTACCCAAAGCAATTTATAGATTCAACGCAATCCCTATCAAGCTACCAACAGTATTCTTCACAGAGCTAGAACAAATAATTTCACAATTTGTATGGAAATACAAAAAACCTCGAATAGCCAAAGCGATCTTGAGAAAGAAGAATGGAACTGGAGGAATCAACCTACCTGACTTCAGGCTCTACTACAAAGCCACAGTTATCAAGACAGTATGGTACTGGCACAAAGACAGAAATATTGATCAATGGAATAAAATAGAAAGCCCAGAGATCAATCCACGCACATATGGACACCTTATCTTCGACAAAGGAGGCAAGAATATACAATGGATTAAAGACAATCTCTTTAACAAGTGGTGCTGGGAAATCTGGTCAACCACTTGTAAAAGAATGAAACTGGACCACTTTCTAACACCATACACAAAAATAAACTCAAAATGGATTAAAGATCTAAACGTAAGACCAGAAACTATAAAACTCCTAGAGGAGAACATAGGCAAAACACTCTCCGACATACATCACAGCAGGATCCTCTATGACCCACCTCCCAGAATATTGGAAATAAAAGCAAAAATAAACAAATGGGACCTAATTAACCTTAAAAGCTTCTGCACATCAAAGGAAACTATTAGCAAGGTGAAAAGACAGCCTTCAGAATGGGAGAAAATAATAGCAAATGAAGCAACCGACAAACAACTAATCTCAAAAATATACAAGCAACTCCTACAGCTCAACTCCAGAAAAATAAACGACCCAATCAAAAAATGGGCCAAAGAACTAAATAGACATTTCTCCAAAAAAGACATACAGATGGCTAACAAACACATGAAAAGATGCTCAACATCACTCATTATCAGAGAAATGCAAATCAAAACCACTATGAGGTACCATTTCACACCAGTCAGAATGGCTGCGATCCAAAAGTCTACAAATAATAAATGCTGGAGAGGGTGTGGAGAAAAGGGAACCCTCTTACACTGTTGGTGGGAATGCAAACTAGTACAGCCACTATGGAGAACAGTGTGGAGATTCCTTAAAAAACTGGAAATAGAACTGCCTTATGATCCAGCAACCCCACTGCTGGGCATACACACTGAGAAAACCAGAAGAGAAAGAGACACGTGTACCCCAATGTTCATCGCAGCACTGTTTATAATAGCCAAGACATGGAAGCAACCTAGATGTCCATCAGCAGATGAATGGATAAGAAAGCTGTGGTACATATACACAATGGAGTATTACTCAGCCATTAAAAAGAATACATTTGAATCAGTTCTAATGAGGTGGATGAAACTGGAGCCTATTATACAGAGTGAAGTAAGCCAGAAGGAAAAACATAAATACAGTATACTAACGCATATATATGGAATTTAGAAAGATGGTAACAATAACCCGGTGTACGAGACAGCAAAAGAGACACTGATGTATAGAACGGTCTTATGGACTCTGTGGGAGAGGGAGAGGGTGGGAAGATTTGGGAGAATGGCAATGAAACATGTAAAGTATCATGTGGGAAACGAGTTGCCAGTCCAGGTTCGATGCATGATGCTGGATGCTTGGGACTGGTGCACTGGGACGGCCCAGGGGGATGGTATGGGGAGGGAGGAGGGAGGAGGGTTTGGGATGGGGAACACATGTATACCTGTGGCGGATTCACTTTGATATTTGGCAAAACTAATACAATTATGTAAAGTTTAAAAATAAAATAAAATTGGAGAAAAAAAAAATAAATAAAATATCTTATTGGGGGACTTCAAAAAAAAAAAAAAAAATACATTTAGTGGCTTTAATTTTATAAAATAGCCAATGCATTCTCATCATATGAAATGTAGTCTTAAAAACATTTCTAATTGTTTAGTAATGCATAATTTTACAAGCATATCAGAATTTATATAATAGTTTTCTTACTATGGGCATTTGTGTTGCTTCTATTTGTTTTTCTATTATGAACCATCTATACCAAAACCCTTTGTTAGAACCTAGAATTGTTTCCTAAGAATAAGCTAGAAATTGATATATTAGCTCATAAAGCACAGAAAAGTTAAAGTTCTTTAATTTTTAGCCAAATTGATTTCAGAAAACAGCCCAACCCACACTCCACCAGTAGCATATAAGAAAACTCGTATAATTGGATTTCCTCAGAATAAAGTAGCTTGATCTTTTAATATAATTTAGCTGGGAAAATGTGTGTGTGTTTGCTGTTTTTAAAATATATTTATTTGTATTTGTTTGTTTGGCTGCACCAGGTTTTATTTACAAAACATGGGATCTTTGGTATTCACTGGAGCACCACACAGAATCTTTTAGTTTAGGCCTCTCTTCTTGACACAGATGCTGCCTGTCTCCTCCCTGCGTCTCTTCACATCATCTTTGTGTGCTTATTTCTGTGTCTAAATTTCTCCTTGTTATAAGGACACCAGTTATAACGTTAGAGCTCCTAGTGGCCTCATTTAAATTATCTCTTTAAAAACTCTTGTCCCCAAATAAGATCACTTACTGGGGTACTGAGATTTAGAACTTCAAATGAGTTTTGGCAGAACACATGCAACCCATAACAGTATTTTTCAGCTTAAGCTTTGTCTGCATTATTTTCTTAGATCAAATTCTCAGAAATAGAGATAATGACTATAATTTTTCAGATCTTTGTTGCATGCTATCAAAGTGATAGCTTACATTTCTGTAAGAGAAATACCTTTCATTTTTTAATAAAAGAAGAGACTTGTAAGAAGCATCTTGAGTCCCCTGGCAAGAATAGGATCCATAATGCAAAGGGAAGGATAAGGGACCAAAAACAATGCCTTTTCTGGGTCACATTCCACTGGGGGAGGGAGGAAGATGAAGGCTTTAGGTTGCAAAGAGGTTGCGGAAATAATCTTCTGAACAAGAGGACTACCAAGAAGACAAAATTATCAGGGCAGACACTGTCTGGTTCTATTAACCCTTCCCCAACAGAGAACTCCTGCTCAAGACTGGCAGTCTCCTGGGAATATTTGCTCCTTATAGACTGCAGACTGTCCTTACTGAGAGCCCTGGAGAGATGGTGTTTTCTCAGGGCTTGGAAAGGTGGGCCTGGCAAGAAACTAGAACCTTCAGATACAGCATTTGCTTCCAATGACAAACACCATCCCTGAGGGATGCTTTACCCTGGAGGTCCACCCTGTGTCCTGCTCTTTCACATTCAGTTTCCACTGGACAGAATCTAATTAAGAAACAATTTAGAATAATTAGAAGCCAGTAATGAATAAAAAGCACTGAGGCATTTTATCTGCCAGTAATTTAACAGGAGCTTTGCCTTTACTAATTAGGAAGTAAAGCACTTGCCTGAACTTGGAGCTAACCCTCCGTGTGCCAGGTTTGTGTTACAGACTCAGAAAACCCAAGGAGCAGAGCAGAAGGCATTGGCCAAGTCAGGGTCAAGTGCCTGTGTCCCCATTCCCTAGTGGTTAAAATGCTCAGGCTGGGGCGGCTCCAGTGGAGAGAAGGCACAGTCAGATGCTAATGGCTTCAGATCAACAAGTCTTGACCAGGTGGTAGGATCTGGTTGAGGACATTAACTAAATGACCTTATTTAATCCCTGCAGCAACTTATAAATTGTTACCCTCTGGTTAAAAATGAGGATATTATGACTATGAAGGAAAACTACAGAGTGAAAGGAAGAATTATTGTTAATGATCTAAATGTCTGATTTCAAAACCTGGAACATCTCAATTTCCATCACTGCCCTGGAAATCTTGAGACAATTCATCAGTTGCTGAGGGCAAATTCCTGCCTCTGTTCTGTTTCCTTCTTAATGTTCTGTTTCCTTCCTAATCCTAATGTTGGATTAATTGAGATGTGCAGTTTCTTCTGACTACTAGTATGATTGCTTTAAGTCAGCTATGATGGTCCTGGTGAGACTTTCCCTAGTCTTGAGGGGAAAAGCAGAAAAAGTAGATTATCTTCACTCCAGCCAACCCCACTAGGAGATACCTCCCTCAGCCCTCCACAATGAAATACCTCTGGTTAAAATTATGGTAAATGGACTTTTCATATTGGCCTCAACAAGGAAAGAACTTGGAAGCCATTAATTTAGTCCTTAAAACAGGAAAAACATGGGCCAATTGTAAATCAACAATTTTTCTTGGGTCCATTAGAGACCCGAAGGTATAAGACAAGCTACCCTGAAATCTGTAGGGTCAACAGCACCCAGAAAGATAGAGCACCCAAGACTGTTTACCTGGACAAGAAGTCACTGATGAAACTGACAAAATACTTACCTGACTAATAATCATGACAGTGCTGATGGCTGAGTGCACACTAATAATATAGTGAGAAAATTCTGAGGGTGGCCCTTACAGTCCAGGTGTAGGGTATCATTGTCCCAGGATGTCTCTCCAGAAACCTTACTAGGTCCTTCCAGGGAGAAACCCAGAAGATCCCCTTATGGCTCTGGTGGCTGGAGATGTGAACAGGAATGACCAGAAGACAACACCAAAAACTGAACCCAGTGGACCAGGGTGTGGAATTCTGACACAAACCAGTCCCTTCTAGGTTTTCTGTCTAACCTAGGAAAACAAAAAGTAAACTTACTCAATAGGGGACCAGAACTTAAGGATATAAATTGGAAATGGAGCACCAGAGACACTTTTAAAGGCCACACTAATGAGCAACAGGCTCACGGAGTAACAGAGACTTCATGTGATGATTAGAATATTCCCCCACCCCACACCTTATGGCCAAACCAACAAGCTTCCAGCATAATAACAGTGCATTACAGAATGAAAGTACTGTAAAACACAAACTTACTCAGAGGAATAGCACAAAGATAAGTCCCTAAACCAAGAGGAGAGATAAAAACAGAGATAGCAGAGGGATTTGTAGTCTCTGACACTATAGCTACAGCAAACATTAAACACGGCCCAATTCCTATCACTTAAGTTCTCACGCTGTTATAAAAATTCCTGTAACCTGATACATTGTATCCAGCTTTCAATCAAGAATTGTAAAAATCTTTTAAAAGGCAACAAAAAACAAAAGACAGAGTGAAGAGATACAAGCTATCATCAGAACCAGGCTCATATATGATACAGATGTTGAAATGATCAAACAGAGAATTTTAAATTACTAAGTTTGTTAAAGGCTCTAAAAAAAAAAAAAAGTACACAAGTAAAAGAACAAATAGATGGGCAATGTTTGCAGAGAGATGGAAATCCCAAGAAAATAAATCAAAAGAGAATACTAGATATCACACTCATTTTAAGAGAAATGAAAAATGTGTTTAATGTGCTTATGAGTAAACTTGACACAGCAAGGGAAGAATCAATGAAATTAAAGACAGGAAAATAGAAACTTCCCAAATTGAAGCATCCAAGAGAAAAAAAATGAAAACCACAGAACAGAACATCCAAGAATTGTGTGACAGTTTCAAGAAGGTGTAACATATCATAATGGGGATGCAAGAAGGAGAATATTGACATGTCAAAAATATTTGACATATTAAAGACAGAGAACTTTCAGAAATTAATGATAGATATCAAAAGACTTAGGTTTAATCAGATGGTTAAGCTCAGAGAACACTGAGCAGCATACCTAGGCATAAATTATATTTGAACTGTAGAAAACCAAACACAAAGAGAAAAAGCTTAAATGAGGCCAGAGAATAAAGTTTCACCTATAGAGAAACAAAGACAAGAATTACAGTGGACTTTATCTTCATGACCGAGATAATCATGATGGTGTGATCACTGACCTAGAGCCAGGCATCCTGGAATGTGAAGTCAAGTGGGCCTTAGAAAGCATCACTACGAACAAAGCTAGTGGAGGTGATGGAATTCCAGTTGAGCTATTCCAAATCCTGAAAGATGATGCTGTGAAAGTGCTGCACTCAATATGCCAGCAAATTTGGAAAACTCAGCAGTGGCCACAGGACTGGAAAAGGTCAGTTTTCATTCCAATCCCAAAGAAAGGCAATGCCAAAGAATGCTCAAACTACCACACAATTGCACTCATCTCACATGCTAGTAAAGTAATGCTCAAAATTCTCCAAGCCAGGCTTCAGCAATATGTGAACCATGAACTTCCTGATGTTCAAGCTGGTTTTAGAAAAGGCAGAGGAACCAGAGATCAAATTGCCAACATCTGCTGGATCATGGAAAATGAAAGAGAGTTCCAGAAAAGCACCTATTTCTGCTTTATTGACTATGCCAAAACCTTTGACTGTGTGGATCACAATAAACTGTGGAAAATTCTGAAAGAGATGGGAATACCAGACCACCTGATCTGCCTCTTGAGAAATTTGTATGCAGGTCAGGAAGCAACAGTTAGAACGGGACATGGAACAACAGACTGGTTCCAAATAGGAAAAGGAGTTCGTCAAGGATGTATATTGTCACCCTATTTATTTAACTTATATGCAGAGTACATCATGAGAAACGCTGGACTGGAAGAAATACAAGCTGGAATCAAGATTGCTGGGAGAAATATCAATAACCTCAGATATGCAGATGACACCACCCTTATGGCAGAAAGTGAAGAGGAACTCAAAAGCCTCTTGATGAAAGTGAAAGTGGAGAGTGAAAAAGTTGGCTTAAAGCTCAACATTCAGAAAACGAAGATCATAGCATCTGGTTCCATCACTTCATGGGAAATAGATGGGGAAACAGTGGAAACAGTGTCAGACTTTATTTGTTTGGGCTCCAAAATCACTGCAGATGGTGACTGCAGACATGAAATTAAAAGACGCTTACTCCTTGGAAGGAAAGTTATGACCAACCTAGATAGCATATTCAAAAGCAGAGACATTACTTTGCCAACAAAGGTTCATCTAGTCAAGGCTATGGTTTTCCCTGTGGTCATGTATGGATGTGAGAGTTGGACTGTGAAGAAGGCTGAGTGCTGAAGAATTGATGCTTTTGAACTGTGGTGTTGGAGAAGACTCTTGAGAGTCCTTTGGACTGCAAGGAGATCCAACCAGTCCATTCTGAAGGAGATCAGCCCTGGGATTTCTGTGGAAGGAATGATGCTGAAGCTGAAACTCCAGTACTTTGGCCACCTCATGCGAAGAGTTGACTCATTGGAAAAGACTCTGATGCTGGGAGGGATTGGGGGCAGGAGGAGAAGGGGACGACAGAGGATGAGATGGCTGGATGGCATCACTGACTCGATGGACATGAGTCTGAGTGAACTCTGGGAGTTAGTGATGGACAGGGAGTCCTAGCGTGTGTGATTCATGGGGTTGCAAAGAGTCGGACACAACTGAGCGACTGATCTGAATCTAAATCTGAGGCAGCAAGAACAAAATGAAATATTTAGTGATGAAAGAAAAAAATGACAACTTATAATTCTGAATGTGAAGTAAAAATAGAGGTTTTAGCAGATAATTAAACACTGAGGGATATCATCACAAAAATGCTGAAAGAAGTTCTTCAAGCAGAAAGATAATTATAAGGGTCAGAAATTCTGGACAGGCATGCATAAAGAATGACAGAAAAGCAGTAAATAAAGGCACAATTAAATCCTTTGTTTTACTTGTAATTGTTTAAAAATGATGATGCTGATGACGCTGCAGATAAGTTGACCCATCTGAAGGCCCAGTGCTCTCTGCCTGACTCAGGTGTTTTCCTCAGCACAGAAACTTGCCCCTACTGCCTCCTTCACTACGTGACACCTCCGCTCATCCTGCAAGGCTTAGTCCCCTTGTCTGTCACGTGGTGACACATTTCCTGGTGGTTGTTTGCCTTTCATTTTGTAGGAACAGGAACCAAACCTTGTTTTATAGTTGGGTGATCCTCCAGTTGTTGAGTCCAGGTGAATTGCCGACGCACCTCCCTTTAAAGAAGAAGAAAAATGCTAGCTATTTGGTCTCTAATTTTCCCTTGAAGACTTTGCCAGCCACATCCATGGCTTCATAAGACTGTGAGTCCAGAGAATGGACAGATAACTGGCAGTGGTAGCACTGACAGTCAAACTATGACGATTAGTGGTCAAATGTGGTTTACACCCTGCTTAGTCTTCAGAGCCTGAAACATGGCCTGCCCACAGTGGGTGTCCAAGTACGTCTTCTTGAATGTATGAATGAGTGAGGAAATGAATTAGTGAAGCTTCTAATGCTTGATGGCAGCACCATCATTTCCTTTTTTGGACTGGTCATGATCTGGTTTAAGGAAATATTCATGAAGCTTCCTCTTTTTTAAAATTAATTTTTATTGAAGTATAGTTGCTTTACAATGTTAGTTTCTACTGTACAGTAAAATGAATCAGCTACTCATATACCTATATGCCCTCTTTTTTGGATTACCTTCCCATATAGGTCACCACAGAGTACTGAGTAGAGTTTCCTGTGCTATACAGTAAGTAATCATTAGTTATCTATTTTATACATAGTATCAATTGCATACATATATCAATCCCAATCTTCCAATTCTTTCCCACACTTCTTTCTTCCCACGTGGTGTTCATGTTTTATCTCTACATCTGTGTCTCTATTCCTATACTGCAAATAAGTTTCATCAGTACCATTTTTCTAGAGTCCACATATATGCAATAATATATAATATTTTATTTTCTCTTTCTGATTTACTTCACTCTGTATGACAGTCTCTAGGTCCATGCATGTCTCTACAAATGTTCCAATTTCATTCATTTTTATGGCTGAGTAATATTCCATTGTATATATGTACCACTTTTCTTTATCCTTTGCTCTGTTAACAAACATTTAGGTTGCTGAAGCTTCCTCTTGAACTCCCATCTTTCCTAGTTCATCTAGCAATTTGAAGAGCCACCCACACATCCTTTCAGCAAACATTTGTATTTAGATTTGGCTCTGTGTTCCTGAGGTGGAAAATATTTGTCAAAACATTTCCCACTATCCCTCATGCTCATGTTGAAGTGGTGAAGTGAAAGTCGCTCAGTTGTGTTTGACTCTTTGTGACCCCATGGACTATATACAGTCTATGTAATTCTCCACGGAGGGGAGACCAATCCCAGTGGAGGCACCTCTACTGCAGGAGCTTTCACACTGTTCATGGTCATCTCTTAATATGTCTGCATCTCCTCCTCGGCTGAGCTTGTCATGATGGGAAGGACTACATATTTGCCTCTTTTTTTTTTTTTTTTTTTTTTTTACTGCCAACACTTGAACTATTTGGGGTCATTGTGAAATCTCAGCTGATGTTCCCCATGAAATAATGACATGACAATTGCTGACTGGGTAAGGTATTTGCAGGATAGTTAATCCCACATCCTATGGAGATGAGAAAGAGGCCTGATACCTGGCCCATTGCTGACAGCTGCACAAACAAACAAAACTGAATGGGACCAAAGTGTATCAAGTAAATAATTGAATAAGAGGCTACAGAAAGGAAAGAACAAACATGAGTTATTAGATTACTGTGTCAGAAACTGCAGCATCCTTCATACATGTTGCTCTCTGTCTTTCAACTCCTGAGAGTGCTTCTATAAACTAGAGATTAACCACTGGACAAGAGGGAAGAGGCTACAGATGTAACTGTTTCTTTGATTGTCAGCCATCAAGCCCCTTTAGATTCATGTCACAGCATTTCCACCATGAAAGCTTCTGAACCAAAGTGGAGTGGGATTGAGACGAATAGGTATGAAACTTGATTGTGTCCTTCATCTGGTAGGCTTCTTCATGGAGATGGCAGCAATACTCTTGTGAAAATGCCCTTTCTACCTGGCCTATATCTCTCCAATGATCATCAGGCTTCAGAAGGCCTTTGACCTTACTGTTCTGCCAGACCAGGTGTAGCTACTCTGAAAAGGGACTGTTTTCCTTCTAGCAAAAGTGCAAACCTCCTCCTGATGGTTAATAAAATGTCAAATATTTACTTCTAGTTTTTTCACAATTTAAAGTTTAGTGAAATATAGTGTGCAATCCCTCTGTTCAATTTTTCTTGAAACACAAATGTTCAGTGTCCCAGGTCTCATCTCTTCTTCCTGAATCTTTTCCTAAGTGTCTAGTTTTATGAAGCAGAGGGCCTTCCACACTATCATGGTGATGTGAGGATGGATGCAGAGGAAAGAATCCTGATGGGCTTTCCTTGATATTTTCTGGTCTCCAGGTGGCATGCCTTGTCCTCCTGTCCATCTAGCATGATGTGCTGAACTCTGATGATGCCAGCTATAGCTGGATGGGCTTGTGGACCATTTATCTGCCAAGATGGAATTCTTAGAGGCTCACCTCAGCTGACTTGGCCTTATCTGGAAGTTCACTAGCTGTAGACACAAACTTCTCACCAGTTCCTCCAGCGAGTCCACTGGCCCAGTAAACTACTTTCTTGTCACCACTGCAATGTCAATTCCCAAGCCTCAGTGGATCCCTTGGCAGGCCATAGGTTGCATCTCAAAGAGAGGGTTACATCAGATCCCAGACAGAAGTGGGAAGACAATGGCACTCTCTTTCTGTGGCTGAATACCAGCATTACAAAGAGCAGCCAAAAAGGAATTTCTTCAGGGTCTGGAGGTTGAGGATGCAGCCAAAGAAAGTGTTATTCCTACTTTCTAATGTACCTCATTCTCTCCAGCCACTGATTGGCTTGCTGGATCAGGAGAGGAGGTATGTTGCTGAATGCAACCTATGTTATGGCAAATAAAATGTTCAGTTTCTACTTCCCATACATCCAGATGAAATGACCTACATAAAACTTTTGTAATTGCCAATGGTGGGCCTGATATATTACATATAGGGTTTTGTCCAGTAGCTGATCCCTTAGTCAGGAAGACTCAATAAAGGATAGAGTATCTTCTACCACATGTTCCTTATTGGGGCCACCCCCTGAGTTTTACTTACACAGAAAAATGCTGAATCAGATCAGATTTTCACACTGGGTTCACAACAGCCCAAGGATTCGCAATGTTGTCTTGGTGACCACTGTGGGAAGTCCTGGCAGGTCAGAGTAGCAGGACTTTCTTCAACTCCACTTCTACCAGAGCATTTATATTTCTATATTGGGGCTCCATTTAAGCCTTTCCTTTAAAGATGTTAATTTGGATGAAAAATTTAGAAATCTAATGTGATAAGTGGTCATTCTTTCTTCTATTTTTCAGACCTTATGATTCTAACCATCTATTTTATCATCCCTATGTCTATTTCTTGAAGAATTCCAACTTGACTCTGAATCTCACTTAATCCCATTATTGTGCAAGATTTTTTTAGATACCCTGAGGGTATTTAGTCAGGCACAGGGATCAGAATGACATTTCCAGGTCTCAGAGTATGATGGACCAGACTGGAGAGAAGGCAAATTCTTCATTCTTAGCTGACAAATGTCATCCAACCATGCTGCCATCCTAACAATGCCTGCCATACTTCCATTCTGCATTTCTTTCTTTCTTTTTTAAACCTTCTCCAGTAACTAGGGAATTTTTGTATTATTATTCCCAAAATATGAATAGAATTTTTGTCAAAAGCTTTATGATAATTAAAGAGAGAGAAAAAATGAATAAAGTTTGTCATCCAAAATAATGATCCAGTGAGTTGATTGTACCATGTAGACCAATTACAGGCTTGCCAAAGATCAAAGTCACCTGAAATATGTCATATGAGGATACAGCAAGATGAAAACTGCAAAGGAGAGAGGAAGCTCTCTCTAGAAGCCAACCCAGTCAGACCTCAATCTAAGACTTCTAAACTCCAGAACTATGAGAAAATTTCTGTTGCTTTAGCCTCCCAGCCTATGGTATTTTTGCTAGGGCAACCTGAGTTAACTAACATATGACATAAACAAAATTCAAGAGATTTCTTGCCTTAAAGGAAATATAGAGGAAATTCTTCAAATTTAAATAAGTGACACAAAAGAGCAATTTGCATCCACACAAAAAACAAAAAAGTGCTATTAAGGTAATTATATATTAATAGAAAATCATAAAAGATAGTATAATCTCATATTTTCTTCTCTTTTCTTAACAGATTTAATTTAATAAAATAATGTGTATATTATTGCATTGTGCACCTATGTCCTATAGAAATGCAATATATTAGACAATAACAGCACAAAAGGAGAACGAAGCCAAAATTATACTGGAGTAAAGAAAAGATACCCAAAGGTAAAACAAGTCTTAGTTAAGAAATGAAGAGAATGTTACAAATTTTCTATTATCTATCTATCTATATACCTTTATGCATGTATATTCTTTATTTCTATTGCTATAACAAACACACATTTGAATACAACAATAATTATAATTACGTATTAAATAATCTGTAACACACATTAAATAAAGTAGTTAAGCAAGAAAAGGCACAGGAAAAAAGGAAAAGTGCATATAGCTAGAGAGGAATAAAGTGTTAGTTTTTCTCAAAATCACTGAAATTAGAATAATGAAAATAAGTGATATATCCTGATAATATATATCTTGTCTTAAGACAACCACTAAAAAAAGTACTTAAAATTATAAAGCAAAAACTCATTCAGTTCAGTTCAGTTCAGTCACTCAGTTGTATCCGACTCTTTGCCACCCCATGAATTGCAGCACGCCAGGCCTCCCTGTCCATCACCAACTCCAAGAGTTCACCCAAACTCACGTCCATCAAGTCGGTGATGCCATCCAGCCATCTCATCCTCTGTCGTCCCCTTCTCCTCCTGCCCCCAATCCCTCCCAGCATCAGAATCTTTTCCAATGAGTCAATTCTTCAAATGAGGTGGCCAAAAAACTCATTAGATATTCAAATATTACAAAAGAAAATATTCACTTAAAGAAAAGAAGGCAAAAAAAAAAGAGGAAGAGAAATCTAAAAGAGGCATGAATCATGTAGAAAACAAACAGCAAAATGGCAGACATAAATCCAATAATAATAATAGTAAATGGAACACAAGTATAAAATTATCTCTATTTGAAAATGGTATCATTATCTACATAGAAATTTCAATAAATCAGCAAAAATCTCCTAGAACTAATAAATGAGTCCAGCAAGATTGACGGGATATAAAACACACACACACACACACAGACACACACACACACACACACACATACCCCAATCACATTTCTATATATTAACAGTGAACATTTGCAAATAGAAATTTAAAGCATGATACATTTTAAAATTGATCCAAACAAAATGAAATACTTATGTATACACTTAACAAAATATACATCTACTTGCTAAAATAGCAAAATATTGGTGAATGAAATAAAATACCTAAATAAATGCAAATATGGTGTTCATGGTTTGGTAGACTCAAAATAGTAAATATGTCAGCTCTTCCCAAACTGATTGAAAAGTTCAATTCATATCAGTATCTCAAAATATTTGCAGGTATACTCATTTATTCTAAATATTAAATGAAGAGACATTTAGAATAGCTAAACAATCTTGACAAAGAATAAAGTGAGAGGAATTATTTTACCCAATGTTAAGACTTGCTATACTGGTATCACAATATCACAATATTGATCAATAAAATGAAAAACCTAGAAAATAAATTTGCATTAATATGAGTTCAACTTATCTTTGACAAATATGTAGAACCAATTCAATGAAGGAGATATGGCTTTTCCAATAGATAGAGGAATAATTGGACATCCACAGGGGATGAAAAAGAACAAAACACCACCAACAAAAACCCTCAAATAAACCTCGTGTCTTATACAAAAATACCTCAAAAAGAACTAAAATATACATGTAAACATAAAACTTTTAGGAAAACAAAAGCAGAAAATCTTTGAAATTTGGCCCTGACAAAGAGTTCCCAGATATGACAACAAAAGTATGTTTCAAAAACAGATTTTTTAAAAAGATAAATTGAGTCTCACAAAAATTATACAACTGGGCATTTTTCCCAGAGAAATTAAAATTTAATTTCCACACACACACAAATAAAACTGTACATAAATGTTCATACCAACTTTACTATTATTAACCAAAAACTAGAATTAACTCAGATGTCTGAATAATCAAATAAATTGTGATATATACACTACATGGACTACTACTCATCAATTAAAAAATAACTATATATTGATAACATGGATGAAGAGCCAATAAATTATGTTAAGTGAAAAAAACAAAAGTTACATAACAAAATGACATACTTTTACAATGTAAAAATCTTAGAAGGGAAGATATTTGACTTGGCTTAGCAATGGAGATAGAAGTGGGTATGGTTATAGAAGGCAAGAAGGGGAATCATTATGGTGTTGGAACTCTTCAATATCATGATTGTGGTAATGGCTATGCAAACATACACAGATGATAAAAGTATAGAATTTAACACACACGCACACACACATGCACACACACACTGGGAAATCTGAATAAGATCAGTGGATTATATGAAGGTAAATATCCTGGTTGTCATATTATATTATAGTATTGCAATGATTTTGCCTTTGGGACAAACTGGACACAGTTTATAAGGAATCTCTCTGTATTATGCCTTAACACTGTATGTGAATCTACAATTATCTTAATTTATACAAAGCAGAGCCATGGTTTCCCTTGTTAATCAGTTGATTTTTGTCATAGTGTTACTGGTAATGTTTGAAACTTTTCACCTCCTATTTTTATACGACATTTTGGTTTAAATCAAATTTTAAAGTTTTAACAAAAAGAGGTCCTATAGACCAATATTTCTTATGAATACCAACACATTACTCTCATTTTAAAAGTTTAGCAAACCAGAAACATATAAACAATTTTATACGACATGTCCAAGTGGAATTTTTCCCAGGAAAGCAAGGTTGATTTATCACCCAAAAGTCAATTAATGTAATACCCTACATAAACTGAACAAAATAGAAAACAACATGATTATCACACTAGATGCAGAAAAATAACGACAACATCCAAAATCTTTTCATAATAAAAACAAAGCAATAGATTTAATAAAAGAAAATTTTCTCAACCTGGTAAAGCACATCTTAAAGAACTAACAGCCAATAGCCCAAAAAAGACATTTTGCCTTTTTCAGAATGTCATATATTTGGAATTATGCAGTATGAAACATTATCATATTGACTTCTGTCACTTCTTGAATTTGTTTCCTCCATGTTTTATATGTGTGTGGGGGGCTTGATAGTTTATTTCTGTTTAATTACTGAATAATACTCCATTTCGGGATGCACCACAATCTATCACTTTACTTGTTGAAGGATATCTTGGTTGCTTTCAAATTTGGGGCAATTTTAAGCAGAGCCTCTATAAATATTTGTGTGCAAGTTTTTCTGTAATTACAAGATTTTTGTTGGTTTTATTGAAGTATACTTGATTTACAATGTTGTGTCTGTTTCCAGTGCAAAGCAAGATGATTCAGTTACATGTATTTTATATGTATATATCTAATATGTGTATTTATATATATGTACATATACATATGTGTATCAGTTAAGTTCGGTTCAGTCACTCAGTCATGTCCAACTCCTTGCCACCCCATGCACTGCAGCACATCAGGCCTCCCTGTCCATCACCAACTCCCGGAGCTTACTCAAACTCATGTGCATTGAGTCTGTGATGTCATCCAACCATCTCGTCCTCAGTACTCCACTTTTCCTCCCATCTTCAATCTCTCCAAGCATCACGGTCTTTTCAAATGAGTCCGTTCTTCTCATCATGTGGCCAAAGTATTGGAGTTTCAGCTTCAGCCTATGTCCTTCCAATGAATATTCAGGACTGATTTCCTTAAGGATGAACTGGTTCGATCTTCTTGCAGTCCAAGGGACTCTCAAGAGTCTTCTTCAACACCACAGTTCAAAACCATCAATTCGTCAGCACTCAGCTCTCTTTATAGCCCAACTCTCGCATCCTTACATGACTACAGGAAAAACCGTAGCTTTGACTAGAAGGACCTTTGCTGGCAAAGTAATGTATCTGCTTTTTAATATTCTGTCTAGGTTGGTCATAAATTTTCTTCCAAGGATAAAGTGTCTTTTAATTGCATGGCCGCAATCACGATCTGCAGTGATTTTGGAGCCCCCCAAAATAAAGTCTGTCACTATTTCCATCTATTTGCCTTGAAGAGATGGGAGTAAAGGCCATGATCTTTGTTTCTGAATGTTGAGGTTTAAACCAGCTTTTTCACTCTCCTCTTTCACATTCATCATGAGGCTCTTCAGTTCTTCTTCACTTTCTGTCATAGGGGTGGTGTCATCTGCATATCTGAGGTTATTGATATTTCTCCTGGCAATCTTGATTCCCACTTGTGCTTCATCCAGCCCACTGTTTCTCCAGATGTACTCTTCATATAAGTTAAATATTCAGGGTGACAATATACAGCCTTGATGTTCCCCCTTTACCTATTTGGAACCAGTCTGATGTTCCATGTCCACTTCTAACTGTTGCTTCCTGACCTGCATACAGATTTCTCAGGAGGCAGGTCAGGTGGTCTGGTAGCCCCATCTCTTGAAGAATTTTCCACAGTTTATTGTGATCCACACAGTCAAAGGCTTTGGCATAGTCAATAAAGCAGAAATATATATATTTTCTGGAGCTTTCTTCCCTTTTCAATGATCCAGCAGATGTGGGCAATTTGATCTCTATTTCCTCTGCCTCTTCTAAATCCAACTTGAACATCTAGAAGTTCACAATTCATGTACTGTTGAAGCCTGGTTTGGAGAATTTTGAGCATTACTTTACTAGTGTGTGATATGAGTGCAATTGTGCAGTAGGTTGAACATTCTTTGGCATTGCCTTTCTTTGGGATTGGAATGAAAACTGATCTTTTCCAGTCCTGTGGCCTCTGCTGAGATTTTCAAATTTGCTGACATTTTGAGTGCAGCACTTTCACAGCCTCATTTTTTAGGATTTGAAATAACTCAACTGGAATTCCATCACCTCCACTAGCTTTGTTTGTAGTGATGCTTCCTAAGGCCCACTTGACTTAACATTCCAGGATGTCTGGCTCTAGGTGAGTGATCACACCATCGTGATTATCTGGGTTATGAAGATCTTTTTTTGTATAGTTTTCTGTGTATTCTTGCCACCTCTTCTTAATATCCTCTGCTTCTGTTAGGTCCATACCATTTCTGTCCTTTATTGAGCCCATCTTTGCATGAAATGTTCCTTTAGTATCTCTAATCATCTTGATGAGATCTCTAGTCTTACCCATTCTATTGTTTTCCTCTATTTCTTTTCATTGATCACTGAGGAAAGCTTTCTTATTTCTCCTCACTATTCTTTGGAACTCTGCATTCAAATGGGTATATCTTTCCTTTTCTCCTTTGCCTTTTGCTTCTCTTCTTTTCACAGCTATTTGTAAGGCCTCCTCAGACAACCATTTTGCTTTTTGCATTTCTTTTTCTTGGGAATGGTCTTGATCCCTGCCTCCTATACTATGTCATGAACCTCCATCCATAGTTCTTCAGGCACTGTATCTATCAGATCCAATCCCCTGAATCTATTTCTCACTTACACTGTATGACTGTAAGGGACTTAATTTAGGTCATACCTGAATGGTCTAGTGGTTTCCCCTACTTTCTTCAATTGAAGTCTGAATTTGGCAATAAGGAATTCATGATCTGAGACACAGTCAGCTCCCAGTCTTGTTTTTGCTACCTGTATAGAGCTTCTCCATCTTTGGCCTAAAGAACACAATCAATCTGATTTCAGTATTGACCATCTGGTGATGTATATCTGGTGTAGATAGATAGATGGATAGATAGGCTTCCCAAGTTTTGCTAGTGGTAACGAATCCAACTACTGATCAATGCAAGAGATTTAATGGACACAGTTTGATCCCTGTCAGGAAGATCCCCTGGAGGAGGGCTTGGTAACCCACTCTAGTATTCTCGCCTGGAGAATCCCATGAATGAGGGAGCCTGGTGGGCTATAGTCCATAGGTTCACAAAGAGTCAGACATGACTGAAGCAACCTATTAGAGCACACAGCACATATATAAATACATATTTTATATATGCAGGCATCCATCCATGGTAGCTCAGGTGGTAAGAAATCTGACTGTAATGAGGAGACCTGGGTTTGATCCCTGGGTTGGGAAGTGTGGGAGATATCTCTCCGAGACTTGGAAATGGCGAACCTGAAAGAACAACACTTGGACAGTCTCTGTAAGGACTGACAAGTTTATTTCAGCAGTCAAGCCTTTTTATAGGAGCAAGGAACAAAAAGCTTAGAGCATACGGCCAGCAGAATACGTACAGGGCTAAGATATAATGAGTAAAAGATACTTCAAGGAACAGCGCATTCTTAATGACCCATGTGTTTATCCATGACCCATTTTCTCAAGCAACGTCTTTAATGTTTAATCGCTAAATTTGGTGCCAAGCATAGCCAAAGGCAGGAAATGTTTTTCAGCTATCAGTACACAATGGCCTGGGTACTTCTGGCCCTTCAGCATTTCCCTGAGGACCTTCTCCTTCAAGGCTATTTTGCACTGTGCCTCCCAACATATCCTCCTTTTGTTTTTAGTTTAAGCATGGCAGCTGTTAGTTGGCCTCCATCGTAGGAGGCACAGAGTTTTGAGTAGAGACATCTGTATAGAATTGTGTAGTGCCATACCAGATAGGGTTCCTACTGTAACAATAGATATTAGACTAAGAATGCCAGCAATAATCCATCCTATTATGCGCTTTGACCTCTTTAAGCCATATTTGAGCAAAACTGAGAGAAATACAGAGTCAGTCCATGGTTCTGTTAGGTTAACAGGAAGCCACAAATTAGATCTTTGCTTGACTATTGCAATGTTGACATAATGATATGAAACAGTATGGTTTAAACACGTATACAAGGCACATGCTGTACATTTAACAATCTTAGAAAGATCTATATTGAAGTTACCTACAGTAAGCATGTACGGAGGTGCACACAAGATTGGATATAACCTGTACTATCATATAAAAAGGCATAGTTTTGAGGTTTTGCAGTCCCATACACACTGGTAAAGCACTCCAATGGAGCAGAAATCTTCCACACCTGCCATTGCTCAGGTCCTACGGTAAGGGTTCACACGTTTACGTTTTCTCTTCGGCTTCTCTATGGTCATTGACAAGACCCTTTGCGTCAGCTGCATCACGTGTCAGGGGAGTCTGGTCTCGGGGTCCTTCTCGGTAACGGACATGGTGAAGTGGAACCCACATTTCTTCTCCATCTGCAACGACAAGATCATAACCTCTGCCTAGGAGTTGTAAGATTCCTGGCAACCATTGATTAAACTGTTTATACCATATTGGTGTGTTGGCTTCTAACGGTTTTTTACTGTTTTCCTCTGCAAAACGTCTGTCTGCACGAGTGTTAGAACTACCTTTTAGTAAATTTAAAAAAATTAAGGAATAAAGAGTTAAAGATAATAACAATTGAGGGTTCATAGGATAAGTGTATCTCCTCTTCCATATTCCCCCTTTCTGTTTTAATAAATGAGTTTTAAGAGTACAATGGGCTCTTTCGATAATTGTTTGACCTTGGGGATTGTAGGGTATCCCCATGATGTGTGTTATATTCCATTCCATTAGAAATGAACGAAACAAGTGAGAGGTAAATGCAGGCCCATTATCTGTTTTTAAGACTGAAGGTATTCCCCTAACAGGGAAGGTGAGTAAAAGTGTGGAAATGGCATGTTTGCTGCATTCTGAACAGATAGGCACTGCCCTTATAAAACCTGAAAATGTATCAACTGAGACAAAAAGCAAAGAAAACTTTCCCAAGGAGCAATGAGTGAAGTTAGATTGCCAAAGGGAGTTAGGCTGTTGCCCAAGAGGATTAACTCCTGAAACTGTGGTACCTAAGTGCAGAGGAGTGCAGACGTCACAGGATTTAATGATATGTCTCACTTCAGTGAGGGGAATATGGTATTTAGAGTGCAATCTTTTAGCATTGGTATGAAGATTAGCGTGTTCGTCCATAGCAGACGTAAAGACAGGAGCTATGAACCTATCAACAGCATCATTTCCTGTTGCCAGGGGGCCAGGTAAACCTGAAAGAGTATATATATGCGCAATGAAGAAAGGTTCCGTACGTGATTGAATTAAGGTTTGAGTCTTTGAAAAGAGAATATATAATTCTTCATCTAGGTTGTATAAAAAGGCGGTAACAAAATCGGGGAAAAGGGAAGCAAGGTATTCGGAATCAGTATACACAGTGAAGGATAATGGTTGAAGAGACAAAAGAGAATATAAAGCATATAACTCTTTGTACTGAAGAATAGGTAGTAGGTAATTTCTCTTTGATATCAGGGCCAACCATCCCAGCTATGCCTTTCTTGTTGCCATCAATGAAATAGGTAGGTGCATTTGAAATAGGGTGAGAGGCAATGATATTAGTTACTATAAATTTAGTAAATTGTAGGAAGTTCCACAATTTTCCTTTTGGCAAATGGAATGAGATAACGTTCTGAAAATCACTTAATGCTATTTGCATGGTCATGTTATATTGTAAGGCAATTTGTAATTCCTTTTTTGTCAAGGGGACATGTATTGCATATGGATCAAATCCAGTTAAGGTTTGTACATGGCTCCATCCTGATACAATTAGTTGCCCTATTTTCTCAATGTATGATATGATCTTTTTTGATTGTTTAGTATGCAGATATGCCCATTCTATTGGGCTGTTTTGAGCTATAATTGCAGTAGGTGAATGTTTGGTGGGAAATATATATAAATAAACCGGTTGGGTATGGTCCAGCTGAGTGAGAAGGATTGCTGAATGCGTTTTTCAACGATTTTTAATTCTTCTTTCACTTCTTTTGTTAGCTGTCTAGGACTATTAGGGTCAGGAGGCCCCTCTAAAATTTTAAATAAATTTTGTAATGCATAGGTGGGAAGGCCAATAGATGGTCAAAGCCAATTAATATCTCCTATCAATTTTTGAAAATCATTTAACATACATAGAGAATGCAGAGATTTTGAGTTTTTTGAGGTTTTATCTTAGACTCTTCCATAACATCGGAGAAGGCAATGGCACCCCACTCCAGCGCTCTTGCCTGGAAAATCCCATGTATGGAGGAGCCTGGTGGGCTGCAGTCCATGGGGTCGCTAAGAGTCGGACACGAATGAGTGACTTTACTTTCACTTTTCACTTTCATGCATTGGAGAAGGAAATGGCAACCCACTCCAGTGTTCTTGCCTGGAGAATCCCAGAGACGGGGAAGCCTGGTTGGGCTGCTGTCTCTGGGGTCGCACAGAGTTGGACATGACTGAAGCGACTTAGCAGCAGCAGTAGCAGCCATAACATGTCCCAAGTAATTAAAGGGTGCTTTCAATTGAATTTTATCTGGCGCAACAAGCAGGCCATGATTTTGAAGAGTGGTAGTGATTTCATCATATAACTGTTGTAAACAAAGTTCAGATTCCATGGAGAGGAGTATATCATCCATATAATGAATTATGAAAGCAGTAGGATATTTATCTCTAATGGATTGTAATAAAACAGATACGAGATATTGGCAAATGGTAGGAGAGTTCATCATTCCTTGAGGTAAAACCTTCCATTGAAATCTTTTAACAGGAGTCATGTGATTTATAGAAGAAACTGAAAAAGCAAAACATTTTCTATCTTTAGGATGCAAAGGTATAAAAAAGCAGTCTTGTAAATCAATAATAATTACAGACCAGCCTTTTGTTACCATGGAAGGCAAGGGCAATCCAGGTTGTAATGGCCGCAAAGGAATCATAGTATTATTAACATTTTTTAAATCTATCAACATTTGCCATTTTCCTGATTTTTTTTAATTTTATTTTATTTTTAAACTTTACAATTTTGTATTAGTTTTGTCAAATATCAAAATGAATCTGCCACAGGTATACCCGCGTTCCCCATCCTGTTACAAAAACGGGTGAATTCCATGGGGAAAATGAAGGCTCTATATGATTTTTTTTTGTAATTGCTCATTTACTAATTGTGTGAGAGCTGCCAACTTTTCTTTAGTCAGGGGCCATTGAGGTGTCCATACTGGGGCATCAGATTCCCAATCAAGAGGCAGTGGTGTTAACTCAATGGCCCCCATTAAAAAGGCTTATTTAGAGAGATTGTGGCTTTCGTTTGTTCAAGAAAATCCCTTCCCCACAGATTAACAGGGATACTGTTAATATATGGTTTTATGTACGCTACAATTTGATCAGGACCATAAGCCTCTAAATAGGATGCGCTGATGAAAGTTTGTGTAGCATCAGTTTTGCCCACCCCTAACAGTCTGGAAGGAGCCACAGTCTTACCTCATTCAAGGGGCCATTCTTCAGTTCTAATAATGGAAATGTTGGCTCCTGTATCCAACATACCTGTGAAATTTTTTCCCTGTATCTTTAGAGTAAGCATAGACTTTTGATGTTCCTTTAATAAGGTAGATAGTGCAGCAGTAAGACTGGTGCTACCAAACCTCCCCTGACTAATTTTATCACATGCCCTCATTGGTTTGACATATGTCAAAAGTAATAATTGTGCCATACGTGTTCCCCTTTTTGTAGATATACATTTCCTAATTTTATGACATTAACCATGACATGTATCTCTCCTTCATAATCTTCATCCACAACTCCAGTCAACACTACTAAACCTTTCATTGTACAGCTGCTATGTCCCAAAATTAGTCCAACTGTTCCAGGTGGGATCAGACCATAATATTCAGTGGGGATTTTATGAGGATTGTATAATTCTATTAATTCCATATCATAAGGACTAGGTATATCAATGCAAGCACTCTTAGATGTAGTTGCTTTCAGTGTTATAATGTTGGGTCCTCCTTTTGTAGTGGGGCTAGAGGATAGCCCCTTTATTAGTTTCCCTGTTGTTTTTGTTGTGCCTCTGGTGTCAATGCATTTCCATCCTTATTGAATTTGCAACGACATTCATTCAACCAATGGAATCCCCTCTTACCTTTTGGGCAAACTCCAGGGGGCCTTTTTTTATTAGAAGTATTATTATTTTTAGCTGTCTGCATTGGCATGCGGCATTGTTTTTTCATATGGTTGGCCTTCCCTCAGTTAAAACATTTAGCATTGGCAGCCTTTTGCACATTAAAAGTTTCTAGTGCCGCTAATTTTGCTCTATGGGACATAGATCCGAAATCCCTACAAGCTTTCAAATACTCCATAAGAGAACCGGTTTCTTGAATTGGTGTAAGCATGGATCGACATTCCTCATTAGCATTTTCAAAGGCAAGTTGCTTTAAAATAATATTTTGTAAGGTTTCATCTCTTATAGATTTCTCGACGGCATCCTTTAATTTCCCTATAAATTGGGCATATTCCTCCTCATGTCCCTGTGTAATCTTGACAAATGAACCATCAGAGTTAACACTATCAACCTTTGCCCATGCTCTGCAAGAAATTTCTTTAATGAAATGCAACATCTGAGGGGTAATATTAGCTAATTGCGCAGTCATATTGGCCATGGCTCCCATTCCAGTAAGTATATCATAAGTTAAATTGGCAGGGTTACCACGACTGGTCAATCATAATTTGTCGGGCCTCATCATTAACCCACATTTGCCACTAAAGTAATTGTTGAGGATTTAGAACCATCTTTGCCACTTGAAAAAAAATCATATGGCATCCAATGATCAGCCCATCCTCTGAGGAATTCTACACAGTAAGGAGAAGTAGGTCCATACAATGTGCATGCTTTCTTAAAGCTAGACAACATACCAAAATCTAGATTAGCCCAAGTATTCTGGCCTTGGGCAGTTTGATCAAACTGTATTGGGAAAGCGAAAATGCAAGCAGACATCTCCCGAGGAGGAGTGAAATGATTAGTACAAGCAAAGTTAGCAACTGCTGTTACAGGCGGAGCAGAAGGAAAAACCTCAGCCTTGGGCTGTCCATTGAATGAAATGACCTCCACTCTAAGTGGTTTCGGTTTTGATACATCCTGTATACATATGTCTCCAAGCTGTTTTTCCAAGGATTGTGTCTGATTGAGCATAGCATTCTTATATTTCAAAGCACCTTGCATATCTTGTTTCTTAAGCTCATATTCATGTAAAAACCGAACAGTCTCTATTTCCAAATCAACATTATGCCCTTCAATTTGCTCTACGACAGCCCATATGAGTGACCATGTAACCCACCATTGAGGGGGAATACGGACTCCTTGCTGATATGCTCGCAAAACATTATTCTTAACCCTTTTCCATATGTCTAGATCGAGCATCCCCTCCTCTGGGAACCACAGATTATGTTCCAGTAAAATATGATAGCAGTCATTCAACTGATCTCTTGAAACATTAACACCATTTTGTCTCAAAAAGTGATGCATTATAGAAATGAAAGAATCTTACTGCTATGTTGTCCCATCCTGCTTACCTCTTTCTGCAGGGCTTGCCACTTTGTTCAATCTTCCTATCAAGTCCCTGTTCAGGGCTCCACCTGTGGGAGATATCTCTCCGGGACTTGGAAATGGCGAACCTGAAAGAACAACACTTGGACAGTCTCTGTAAGGACTGACAAGTTTATTTCAGCAGTCAAGCCTTTTTATAGGAGCAAGGAACAAAGAGCTTAGAACATACAGCCACAGAACATATACAGGGCTAAGATATAATCAGTAAAAGATACTTCAAGGAACAGCACATTCTTAATGACCCATGTGTTTATGCACGACCCATTTTCTCAACCAACGTCTTTAATGTTTAATTGCTAAATTTGGCGCCAAGCATAGCCAAAGGCAGGAAATGTTTTTCAGCTATCAGTACACAATTCCTGGGTACTTCTGGCCCTTCGCCATTTCCCCAAGGACCTTCTCCTTCAAGGCTATTTTGCACTATACCTCCCAACAGGAAGATCCCCTGGAGAAGGAAACAGCTACCCAATCCAGTTTTCTGGCCTGGAGAATTCCATGGACTGTATAGTCCATGGGGTTGCAAAGAGTTGGACACAACTGATGGAATTTCACTGCTTATAAAATATATATTTATACATATATTTTTATATTTGTGTATATATGTTATACAAAGGCAAACTTAAATATATAAATTTGTATTTGTATATATTCTTTTTCCATTATAGATTATTACAAGATACTTAATATATTCCCCTGTAATATACAATAGGACCTTGTTAATCTATTTTATATATAGTAGTATGCATTTGTTAATCCCAAACTTCTAATTTATCCCTTCCTCCTTTCCATTTTTGTAAACATAAGTTTGTTTTGTAGCTGTGAGTTTTTTTCTATTTTGTAAATAAGTTATTTGTGTTATTGTTTTTTAGATTCCATGTAAGTGATATCATATAATATTTGTCTTTGTCTGACTTACTTCACTTAGTACAATAATTTTCAGGTCCATCCACATTTCTGCAAATGGCATTATTTCATTCTCTTTTATGGCTGAGTGTTACTCCATTGTATATATGTATCACATCTTCTTTAGTCATTCATCTGTATATGAAAACTTAAATTGCTTCTATGTCTTGGCTATTGTAAATAGTCATGATATGAATATTGGGGTGTATGTATCTTTTCAAATTAGAATTTGTATCTTTCCTGGCTATAAGCACAGGAGCAGGATTGATGAATCATATTGTAACTCTATTTTTAATATTTTAAAGAACTTCCATACTGGCCTACACAGTGGCTATACCAATTTATGTTCCCACCAGAAGCATAGGAGGGTTCCCTTTTCTCCAGACCCTCTCTGGTATTTATTATTCATTGACATTTTGATGATGGCCATTCTGACTAGTGTGAGGTGATAGCCACTGTAAGGTTTGATTTGCATTTCTCTAATAATTCGCAATGTTAAGCACCATTTTATGTGCCTCTTGACCATCTGGATGTCCTCTGGAGAAATGTCTGTATGTCTTCTGCTCATTTTTTGAATGGATTTTTTAAAACTTTTTGTCTTGAGCTGTATGAGGTGTTTGTGTTTTGGATATTAAGCCCTTTTTGGTCACATTGTTTGCAAATATCTTCTCCCAGTCCATAGACTATCTCTTTACTTTGTTTATGGTTTCCTTTGTTATGCAAAAACTTATGTTTGATTAGGTTTCATTTGTTTATTTTTGCTTTTATTTATTTTGCCTTGGGAGACTGACCTATGAAAACACAGTTGCAATTTATGTCAGAAAATGCTTTGCTTCTGTTATCTTCCAAGAGTTTTATGGTGCTATGTCTTATATTTAAGTCTTTAAGCTATGTTAAGTTTATTTTTGTATATGGTGTAAGGTTGTGTTCTAACTTCATTGATTTACATGCAGCTCTCCAGCTTTCCCAACAGCACTTGCTAAAGAGACTGGCTTTGTATATTCTTGCCTCCTTTGTTGAAGATTAATAGACCATAGATGTATGGGTTTATTTCTGGACTCTATTCTCTTCCATTGATACATATGTCTGTTTTTGTGCCAATCCATAGTGTTTTGATCATGGTAACTTTGCAGTATTGACACAAGTTTTTCTTTTTTAACTTATTTGTGTAAATGCAAAGAAGGGCAATTTCTGGATCATAGGGTGAGAATATGCTTAGTTTTGTTAGAATATAGCAAACTGTCTTCCATGGTGGCTGTACTATTTTGAATTCTTATCAGTAATGAATAAAAGCATTTGTGGTTGTCAGTATTTTGGATGTTAGCCATTCTAAAATTAGATGTCTAGTTGTGTGACATCATTACTTTAATTTTCAATTTTCTGATAACATATGTTGTTGAGCATCTTTCCATGTGCTTCATTGTCATATGAATATCTTCTTTAGTGAAGTATTTGTCCACATCATTTGCTCATTTTGTAATTGGGTTATTTGCTTTCTTATTGAGTTTCAAAAGTTCTTTGCATATGCTAGGTACGAGTCCTTTATCTGATATATGTTTTACAAACTTGTTCTCTCTGTCAATGGTTTGTCTTTTCATTTCCTTAACAATCTCTTTCACAGTTCAAGAGTTTTTCAATTTAATTGAGTCCAAGCTATCAATTTTTTTCATCCAAGGGTTATGCCTTTGGTGTTGTATCTAAAAAGCCATCACCTACCAAAGTCATGTAGGTTTTATCTTGTATGCTATGAGTTTCATAGGTGTATGTTTTACATTTGTCTATGATCCATTCTGATCAAATGTCTGTGGCTGGATTTTTTTTCTTTTCTTTAGCATTGGGATTTCCAGTTGCTCTAGCATCATTTTTTGAAGACAAGCCTTTCTCTAGTGAATTACCTTTATTCCTCTGTCACAGGTTAATTGACTATTTTCATATGGGTCTATTTCTGGGTTTTCATTCTGATTCATTTACCTTTTTTTACTCTTTGGCCAATATCACACTGTATGAATTGTTGTTGAGTAGGGTCAATCCTCTGACTTAGTCCTTTTTATTCAATATTTTGTTGGCTATTCTGGGTGTTTTGCTCTTCCACATAAAGTTCAGAAAAAGTTTGCCAATATCTACAAAATAACTTTCTGAACTTTTTATTAGAATCACATTGATCTTTAGATCCTGGTGGGGAAAAAAAAGGACATCTTGACAATATGGAGTCTTTTTATCCATGGACATGAAGCATATCTCCATTTATTCAAATATTTGTTTACTTTCATCAGACTTGGTAGTTTTCTTCATATAGATTTTATACACAAATTGTTATTTATGCCTAAATATAATGTAAATGAAATTAAATAGTAATTTCAAATTTGTATTATTCATTGCTGGTATATAAGAAAGCAATTGACTTAAAGCATGTTATGCTTGTGGGCTTCTCTGGTAGCTCAGACAGTAAAGAATCTGCCTGCAATGCAGGAGACCTGGATTTGATGCCTGTTAGGAAGATCCCCTGGAGAAGGGAATGGCAATCCACTCCAATATTCTTGCCTGGAGAATCCAATGGACAGAGGAGCCTGGGGGGCTACAGTCCATGGGGTTGCAGACAGTCGGACAAAACTAAGCAACTCACACTACTACGTTATGCTTATATCCTGTAACCTAGGATAATAACACTAATTCCAGAAGTTTTTTGTTGATTCTTTGGGATTGTTTACATAGATAATAATCTGAGAACAAGTACAGTTTTGTTTCTCCTCAGTCTGTATACCTTTTCTTTCTTTCTGGTTTTCTTTGTTTTGCATCCACTAGGGCTTTCAGTACAATACTGAATAGGTAAGGACAGAAGAAATATTCTTACTTTATTCTCAATTTTAGGTGAAAATCATACAGCTTCTCATCATTAAGTATGAATTAGCTATAGGTATTTGTACATTTTTTTTAATCAAGTCATGTAAGTCTTATATTCCTAGTTTGCAATATAAATTATTACTGCTTTCTTTGTTAGCAAGAAAGTTATTTTAAGAACTCTCATTCTTGTCTGATAAGGTATATATCAAAGGCCTCTAAAATTCCATTATTATACAAAATTTAGAACTTGGTATTCCAAATCCTGAAAGATGATGCTGTGAAAGTGCTGCACTCAATATGCCAGCAAATTTGGAAAACTCAGCAGTGGCCACAGGACTGGAAAAGGTCAGTTTTCATTCCAATCCCAAAGAAAGGCAATGCCAAAAAATGCTCAAACTACCGCACAATTGCACTCATCTCACACGCTAGTAAAGTAATGCTCAAAATTCTCCAAGACAGGCTTCAGCAATATGTGAACTGTGAACTTCCTGATGTTCAAACTGGTTTTAGAAAAGGCAGAGGAACCAGAGATCAAATTGCCAACATCCGCTGGATCATGGAAAAAGAAAGAGAGTTCCATAAAAACATCTATTTCTGCTTTATTGACTATGCCAAAGCCTTTGAGTGTGTGGATCAAAATAACCTGTGGAAAATTCTGAAAGAGATGGGAATACCAGACCAACTGATCTGCCTCTTGAGAAATTTGTATGTAGGTCAGGAAGCAACAGTTAGAACTGGACATGGAACAACAGACTGGTTCCAAATAGGAAAAGGAGTACATCAAGGCTGTATATTGTCACCCTATTTATTTAACTTATATGCAGAGTACATCATGAGAAACGCTGGACTGGAAGAAGCACAAGCTGGAATCAAGATTTTCAGGAGAAATATCAATAACCTCAGATATGCAGATGACACCACCCTTATGGCAGAAAGTGAAGAGGAACTCAAAAGCCTCTTGATGAAAGTGAAAGTGGAGAGTGAAAAAGTTGGCTTAAAGCTCAACATTCAGAAAATGAAGATCATGGCATCCGGTCCCATCACTTCATGGGAAATAGATGGGGAAACAGTGGAAACAGTGTCAGACTTTATTTTGGGGGGCTCCAAAATCACTGCAGATGATGACTGCAGTCATGAAATTAAAAGACGCTTACTTCTTGGAAGAAAAGTTATGACCAACCTAGATAGCATATTCAAAAGCAGAGACATTACTTTGCCAACAAAGGTTCATCTAGTCAAGGCTATGGTTTTCCTTGTGGTCATGTATGAATGTGAGATTTGGACTGTGAAGAAGGCTTAGCACCGAAAAATTGAAGCTTTTGAACTGTGGTGTTGGAGAAGACTCTTGAGAGTCCCTTGGACTGCAAGGAGATCCAACCAGTCCATTCTGAAGGAGATCAGCCCTGGGATTTCTTTGGAAGGAATGATGCTAAAGCTGAAACTCCAGTACTTTGGCCACCTCATGCGAAGAGTTGACTCATTGGAAAAGACCCTGATGCTGGGAGGGATTGGGGGCAAGAGGAGAAGGGGACGACAGAGGATGAGATGGCTGGATGGCATCACTGTGTCGATGGACATGAGTCTCAGTGAACTCTGGGAGTTGGTGATGGACAGGGAGGCCTGGCATAGCCTGGCATGCTACGATTAATGGGGTTGCAAAGAGTTGAACACGACTGAGCGACTGATCTGATCTGATCTGAAGCTCTGATGAATTATTTAAATAATCAGTTTATTTTATATGTCTAATTTTACTTTATTGCTTTGAATTAAAGTACTAAATGTGTTCTGTTTACTAATTGCCACATCTTGGGAAATTTCAGTGAGTTTTCCTTTGTATTGTTCTGCAACTGAAATCTCTAAGATAGAATTTACAAAAGCACACATGTTGTTGTTCAGTCACTCAGTAGGCTCTGACTCTGCAACCCCATGGACTGTAGCACACCAGGCTTCCCTATCCTTTTCTATCTCCCAGAGTTTGCTCAAACTCATGTCCATTGAGCTGATGATATCATCCAACAATCTCATCCTCTGTTTATTCCTTCTCATGCCCTCAATCTTCCCTAGCATCAGGATCTTTTCCAATGAGTCAGTTCTTCATATTAGCTGGCCAAAGTATTGGAGCTTCAGCTTCATCATCAGTCCTTCCACTGAATATTCAGGGTTGATTTCCTTTGGGATTGACTGGTTTGATCTCCTTGCAGTCCAAAGGACTCAAGAATCTTCTCCAGAACCATAGTTCAAAAGCATCAATTCTTTATGGTCCAACTCTCACATCCATACATAACTACTGAAAAAACATATCTTTGACTATATGAACATTTGTCAGCAAAATGATGTCTCTGCTTTTTAATACACTGTTTAGGTTTGTCATAGCTTTTCTTCCTAGGAGCAAGCCTCTTCTACTTTCATGGTTGCAATCACCATCCACAGTGACATTGGAGCCCAAGAAAATAAAGTCTGTCACTGTTTTTATTGTTTCCCCATATATTTGCCATGAAATGATGGGACCGGATGCCATAATCTTAGTTGTTTTTTTTTTTTTTTTTAATGTTGAGTTTTAAACCAGCTTTTTCACTCTCCTCTTTCACCTTCATCAGGAGGCTCTTTGATGCTTTTTTGCTTTCTGCCATAAGGGTGGTGTTGAAATGCTGTGGTTGTGAGGTATGTGCTATGCTGGGATTCGTGACCTCCAGAGGAGAAGATTTCTATATGGGGCCAGAGATGAGATTTGACTACTTGGAGCTTTTTGTGTAGCAAAATTTTATTAAAGTATAATAGAGATATGAAAAGCTTCTGACATAGACATCAGGAGGGGACAGAAAGAGTGCCTGCTTGCTAGTTTTTAGCAAGGAATTTTAACTGAACTATCAGGGAAGCCCCTTTATGTCTGTTGAAGTGAAGAAGTGAAGTGAAGTCGCTCAGTCATGCCCGACTCTTTTTGACCCCATGGACTGTAGCCTACCAGGTTCCTCCTTCCATGGGATTTTCCAGGCAAGAATACTGGAGTGGGTTGCCATGAGCTGCTAATCAGATAAGTGAGAAACCTCTAGTCTGAGGGAATTACACCAGGCTCTTCTCCCACAATATGCATTTTTGAGAAAGAATGGCAAAAGATGTGTCATCCCAGGCCATAAAACAATTGACATGAATACTGGTTTGTTGAGCCATTATCAGCCCAAGGTTTGAGAAAAGGAAAAAAAAAAAAAAAAAATAGGCAGAACTGGAATCAACTTGAAGAAAAGCAGATTCCAAAGCAAATAAATAGTTTCATTAACATATCTTAAGAAAAGCATTTCCATAAGCAAAACGCATTGATTAGCTCAAAGTTTGATAAAAGTTAAGTTAATGTAGAACCAGGTGTCATCAACAGAAAAGGCAAAAAGGTCTGTCACTTGCAGTTTATTTCCTCTTGCCACTTGGGGATCTCTGGCCTCCCTACAGAGGCTGTTAACACTCTCAGTGTCATCTGCATATTTTAGGTTATTAGTATTTCTCCCAGAAATCTTGATTCCAGCTGGATTCGTCCAGCTTGGCATTTCAGATGATGAACTCTGCATATAAGTTGAATAAGCAGGGTGACAAAATATAGACTTGACATACACTCCTTTCCCAATTTGGAACCAGTCCATTGTTCCATGTCTGGTTCTAACTGTTTCTTCTTGACCTGCATACAAGTTTCTCAGGAGGCAGGTAAGCTGGTCTGGTAGTTTCATCTATTTAAGTACTTTCCACAGTTTGTTGTGATCTACACAGTCAAAGCCATAGTTAATGAAGCAGATGTTTGTTTATTTGTTTGTTTGTTTAATCTTCTTGCTTTTTCTATGATCCAATATATGTTGGCAACTTGATCTCTGGTTCCTCTGCCTTTTCTAAATCCAGCTTGTACATCTGAAAGGTTTCAGTTCATGTACTGTTGAAGCCTAGCTTGAAGGATTTAGAGCATTATCTTCTTAGCTTGTGAATTGATTCTGATTGTGTGATACTTTGAACATTCTTTGGCATTGCCCTTCTTTGGGATTGGAATGAAAGCTGATCTTTTCCAGTCCTGTGGCCTCTGCTGAGTTTTCCAAATTTTCTGGCATATTGAGCACAGCACTTTAATAGCATCATCTTTTAGGATTTAAAATAGCTCAGCTGCAATTCCATCAGCTCCGCTAGCTTTGTTCATAGTAATACTTCCTAAGGCACACTTGACTTCATATTCTAGGATGTCTGACTCTAGATGAGTGATGGCACCATCAAGGGTGTATGGGTCATTAAGACTACTATACCCTACACAGTCAACCTTTTTTTTTTTCCCGCCATTTATACATTGGTTTATTTCCAAGACAAGATAAAGCGTATTCCAATATGATGTAAGTGAATAGCAAATACTGAATTTTGTAGAATCACTCTGGGATCACCTTAGAAAAACACTGGGTCTACTCTTCACTCCTCATGGAAAGAGCCATGCAGAGACACTGCATGTATAACTCTTTACAGTCCAACTCTCACATCCATACATAACTACTGGAAAGACCATATTTTTGCCTATATGGACCTTTGTCAGCAAAATGATGTCTCTGCTCTTTTAATACACTGTTTAGGTTTGTCATAGCTTTTCTTCCTAGGAGCAAGCCTCCTCTAATTTCATGGTTGCAGTCACCATCCATAGTGACATTGGAGCCATAAGCAGCTGTGCCACTGAAGCCCAAACCCTGCCCCACTCTGGGCCTCAGTGGTTCTGTCTGAAGAGGACCAGTTTTTTACATTTTCAAGCTCTACACCCTGATGCACCTTTTTGCAGGCTCATTTAAACCAAATTTTGTCCCCACTTTGCCCTGCCTATTCAAGTTTGTGTGCTCTGGGGAAGGGACTACTGGCTTTCTGTCACCCAAAGAATGGTAAGAACTGTCATGAGGGAAACAAAAGCCTCTTATTTGAAGTGTCACATCAGCTTCTACAAAAAGACTTTTTTAAAAAGTACTATGGTTCTTGAAAGAACAAGATGGCAGAGGAGTAGGTGGATGTGGAGTACATCTGTCTCCACAGATACATCAGGAATACACCTTCAGACACAGAAGTGTGTGCTGAACACCAGCTGAGAGTGGACAGGAGTACCTGACCAGCCAAAAAGAATATATAGAACCATGCAAAACTTGGTAGGATGAAGGAACTAGGGGGGAAAATAGAAGTGTTAGTAAGACTGGACCTGCCCTTGGTGGGTTGGGGAACAGAAACAAGGGTCCAATCCCCACATCAGGGCAATTGTCTGAGTCAGAGGAGAAAAATTTAAGGCTGATAGTGAAAGAGCTGAACTGTGGCAGCCTAAATGGAATGAGAAATCAGACAGTTCTTGCTGCAGACATACACATCCCAGGTAGGGACACAGTTCCCCTGGAAAGCGCAGTGGCTGGGAGCTGGAGTTTAGGTATTGTGGAGTAATCCCAGGGCAAGGGCTGCTGTTGACTGAAGAGAGATGGATCAAGGGGATGTTAGGGAGGAGACTGTGGTGGGAAATGCCTGTGAAGGAAAGCCAGGCAGCCATGGAAGCAAGACAATACAGCTGAGTCACACATAGGGGGTAGAGCCATCACCAAAGTCTCTCTCTCCCCATACAGCCAGCATCCTATTGGCAGCTGAACAATAAAGAGACTGGCCCATTAAAAGCCAGACACACTGGACTACAGAGTAGGACCCCACCCAGGGTGCCCCTTTAAGTGCCTGATGCACCGATCTAGAGAGTAGGACCCCAGCTAGAGGAGCCCCTCTATGTGCCTGATGCACTGAACAACAGAGAAGGACCCCAAGCAAGGGAGTCCTCTAAGTGCCTGAACAGGAGGAGCTGCAGAGAAAAAACTGGCCAAAGAGGCCTTCTGATTGCCAGCTACAAGAGGCTCGAAAAAAGACTCTGATAGGGCCATAATTTCTGTGATGGAGGCAGTCCGTGTCCCTGCACACTTGGTGCTGCCAGGGTCCTCACAAGCCAAGCAGCTGTGCCACCTTCATGCTCAACTCACACTGGGGTAGAGCTGCCACAAGCAAAAAAGTCTTGCATCTGTGTGCACAGGGTGACTTCAGTCATGTCCAACTCTTTGAGACCCTGTAGACTGTGGCCTGCCAGGCTTCTCTGTCAGGGTTTTTCTCCGGTACTGGTTAGAGCACTATATTTCCTGCTGCCCTAGCTGCCAACTCCCCTGAGTACCTAGTGCTGCCAAAACCCATGCAACCCAAGCAGCTGCACCACCTTCACACTTGGCCTTCATAGGGCAGACCCACATCTTCTAGGGCAGCCTCAGGGGCAAACCCCAGTGAACGACCCACATGCAGAGGTGGAAATAAAACCACAATTGAAACCCAGGTCAGTGTGGCTAAGGAAGAAGACCAAAATGTTTCTACCAGCTGTATAAGCTGTAGATTAAACCCACATGATTAACTAGGTAGATTCTGTGTCTTTGGAATATATAAAAGGTCATTGAGAGCTCCCCCAAAAGAAAGCACACTAGTTCTGATAGCTGTGGCCATTGGAAGCAAGAACACAAGAAGTAGGACCAGATTAGAATCTGAGCTGCCCCCACAGAAGGTCCATAAATCGGCACAGTGTTGGAGAGTATCATAGGGATGTGAGGTGGGCTCTGACTCCCAGTGAGGGAAAGGACTCTTACAGCAGTGACTCAAGAAAAACATGTATTATATTTATGTTTTGACCTGTTCTGTAGATTCCTTTGAATTTTTTTTCTTTTTTTTTCTCCCCACACTCTCATGTTGTAGTTGTCAATTTTATTGTCACTATGAAATCTAATTAGGCTTTTGAGCTTTTTTTGTTTTGTTTTGTTTTGTGGTCACTTTTTTTATTGTTTTTATAAACCTCTGCATCTTTGTTGGGCTTTTGCTATTCTGTGGAGTTTTCCTTTTTTTTTTTCCCCTCTTTCTTTTTTAATTTTTTAAACTTATTATTATTTTTTATACATCTATTCCTTTGATTGCTTTTTCTACTGTTCTTTCCCCCCTTGCAGTTAATCTTTAATGTATATACATCTTTGTTATCTACCTCTATTTAATTTTGCATATCTATTCTTTCTTTCTTTTCTTTTTTTCCTTTCCTCTCAATATATTTGTTAGTTTTGTTTTCATTGCTTTATTCCCCCACTTGGCACCTTGATTTAGTTTTGTTTTCCAGTTTTCACTGTATTTATTTTTCTTCTTAACTGGTAAATATAATTTTTTGTTTCCTTTGTTCACTGGGTCAATCTACTATACTTTATTTTTGTTGGACTGGTTTGACATTGGTTATGGGTGTCTATGTATATGAATATATTCCATTATTTTAATTATTATTTGCCTGATTTTGTAACTGCCATTTGTCTGGGGCTCATCTTTGGTTTCTCGTTTTGGGGTACTTGTTTTAATCTCACTTAATGCCATAACAAAATACTTGTGGAATCTTCATTCCTGACCAGAGATCAAGCCCTGAGCCTTTGATGTGGGAGTACTGACTCCAAGACCCTAGACTACCAGAGAACTAACTCTAGGGAGTATAAAATAGTGAGAACTCAAACAAAGAAAACCACTTGAATACAAAATGTGGCATCACTCAACTACCAGTAGCACCTATACGAGTAAGACACTTCATATAAACAACAAACAAAACAAAAATACAAACCCAATATTCAGCAGACAGGATTATCATCTCATTCAGCCTTGCCCATTAGAGAAAAACAAACAAACAAAAAACTCAGCACAAATCCCACCTTATACAAAGCTTACACAAACCACTGGACCAACTTTAGCAGGGCAGAAACCAAAAGGAAGAAAGAATTCAACCTTGAAGCCTGGGAAAAGGAGGCTGGAAACACAATAACTTAAAAAAACAAAATAAGGAAAATGCAGAGAAATACTACACAAATTAAGGAAAAAACTAGAAACACGGAAGTCCAAATAAATGAAGATAAAATAAGCACACTACCTAAAAAGAATTCAGAATAATGACAGTAAAGATGATAAAAAACCTTGAAAATGTAATGGAGAAAATACATGATTCATTAACAAAGACCTAGAAAAATTAAAGAATAAACCTACAGAGACAAACAACACAGTTACTTATATTAAAAATACTCTAGAAGGAATCAATAGCAAAATATCTGAAACATAAGAAAGAATCAGTGAGCTGGAAGATAAAATGGTGGGAATAACTCTGAAGAGCAGAATAAGGTAAAAAGAATGAAAAGAACTGAGGATACTCTCAGAGATCTCTGGGACAATGTCAAATACAATAACATTCAAATTATAGGGGTCCCAGAAGAAGAAGAGAAAAAGAAAGGGTATAAGAAAATTTTTGAAGAGATTATAGTTGAAAATTTCCCCAACATGGAAAAGGAAATAGTCAAGTCCAAGAGGCACAAAGAGTCCCATATAGGATAAACCCAAGGAGAAACACATCAAGACACATACTAATCAAACTAACAAATACTAAATACAAAGAAAGAATATTAAAAGCAGCAAAGGAGAGGCAAGAAGGAACATACAAGGGAAACCCCATATGCTTAACAGCTGATCTTTCATCAAAAACTCTGCAGGCCAGAAGGGAATGGCAGGATATATTCAAAGTACTGAAAGGGAAAATCTACAACCAAGATTACTGTACCTGGCAAGGATCTTATTCAAAATTGATGGAGAAATATAAAGCTCTTCAGACAAGCAAAAGTTAAGAGAATTTGTACCACCAAACCAGTTTTACAACAAATGTTAAAGGGACTTACATAGTCAAGAAATACAAGAGAAGAAAAAGATCTACAAAATCAACCCCAAACAACTAAGAAAATGGCAATAGGAACATATATATCAATAATTACTTTAAATCTAAATGGATTAAATGCTCTAACACAAACTAGCTGAATGGACTCAAAAACAAGACCCATATATATGCTGTCTATAAGAAACCCACTTCAGACCTAAAAACACATATAGACTTGAAGTGAGAGGATGGAAGAATATATTTCATGCAAATGGGAAGCAAAAGAAAGCTGGAGTAGCAATCCTCATATCAGACAAAATAGACCTTAATATAAAGAAGATTACAAGAGATGAAGAAGGACACTACATAATGATCAAGGGATCAATACAAGAAGAAGACAAAACAATTATAAGTATCTGCACCCAACATAGGAGCACCCCAATACATAAGACAAACACTAACAGACATAAAAGGAGAAATTGACAGTAACACAATAATAGTAGGAGATTTCAACACTCCACTCACACTAATGGACAGATCATCAAAACAGAAAATTAATAAGGAAACACAAGTCTTAAATGAGACTGATCTCATTGATATCTTCAGGACATTGCATCCAAATGTGGAAGAATACACCTTCTTCTCAAGTGCACATAGAACATTCTCCAGGATAGACCACATCTTGGGTCACAAATTGAGCCTCAGTAAGAAAATTGAAATCATATCAAGCATCTTCCCTGACCACAACACTATAAGACTAGATATCAGTTAAAAAAAAAAAAAAAAACTAAGAAATACAAACACATGGAAATTAAGCAACACATTTCTAAATAACTAACAGGTTACTGAAGAAATCAAAAGGGAAATCCAAACATTTCTAGAAACAAATATCAATGAAAACACAACTCAAAACCTATGGGATGCAACAAAAGCCGTTGTAAGAGGGAAGTTTACAGCAATACAATCATACTTCAAGAAACAAGAAAAACATTGACTAGATAACCTAACTTTACACCTAAAACAACAGGAAAAAGAAGAACAAAAAAACACACCAAAATTAGTAGAAGGAAAGAAATAACAAAGATCAGAGCAGAAATGAATGAAAAAGAAATCAAAGAAACAATAGCAAAGATTAATAAAACAAAAAGCTGGTTGCTTGAGAAAATGAACAAAATTGGCAAACCTTTAGCCAGACTCATCAAGAAAAAACAAGAGAAGAATCAAATCAACAAAATTAGAAATGAAAAAAGAGAGGTTGCAAGAGACAATACAGAAATACAAAGGATTATGAAACTATTGTGAACAATTACATGGCAATAAAAGGGATAACCTTGAAGAAATGGACAGATTCTTAGAAAAGTTCAATCTTCCAAGACTGAACCAGGAAGAATTATAAATTATAAACAATCCAATGTCAAGCACTGAAATTGAAGCTGTGATCAAAAATCTCCCCCCAAAAAACAAAAGCCCAGAACAAGATGGTTTTGCAGAAGTTTATCAAACATTTAAGAAGAGCTAAATGCCTATCCTTCTGAAACTCTTTCCAAAAATTGCAGAGGAAGGAACACTTCCAAACTCATTCTATGAGGCCACCATCACCCTGATACCAAAACCAGACAAAGACAACACACACACACACACAAAAACTACAGGCCAATATCACTGATAAACATAAATGCAAAAATCCTCAACAAAATTTTAGCAAACAGAATTCAGTAACACATTGAAAAGCTCATACACCATGATCAAACTGGATTTATTCCAGAGATGCAAGGAGTCTACATAATACAAAAATCAATGTGATACACCATATTAACAAACAGAAAGATTAAAAACCATATGATAATCTCAGTAGATGAAGAAAAAAAAACACATTTGACAAAATTCAGCACCCAGTTATGATCAAACTCTTCAAAAAATGGGTATAGAAGGAACCTACGTCAGCATAGGAAAGACCATATATGATAAGCCTATAGCAAACATTATTCTTCATGGTGAAAATCTGAAAGCATTCCTAAGATCAGGAACAAGACAAGTGTGTGCACTTTCACCACTACTATTCAACATAGTTCTGGAAGTCCTAAGCACAGCAATCAGAGAAGAAAAAGAAATGAAAAGAATCCAGATCAGAAAAGAAGTAAAGCTCTCACTATTTGCAGATGACATGATACTGTACATAGAAAACGCTAAAGATAGTATCAGAAAATTACTAGAGCTAATTGGTGATTTTAGCAAAGTTGAAGAAAGCAAAAGCAATACACAGAAATCACTTGCCTTTATATATACTAACATTGAAAAATCAGAAAGAGAAATCAAGGAATCAATCCCATTCATCATGGCAACAAAAATAATTAAATAAGAATAAACTTACCCAAGGAGACAAAAGAACTGTACACAGAAAATTATAAGACACTGATGAAAGAAATCAAAGACAACATAAACAGATGGAGAGATAGTCCATGTTCCTGGGTAGGAAGAATCAATATTGTGAAAATGACTATACTACAAAACACAATCCACAGATTCAATGTTATCCCTATCAAATTACCTATGACATTTTTTAACATAACTAGAACAAAAAATTTCACAATTCATATGAAAACATAAAAGGCCCTGAATAGTCAAAGCAGTCTTAAGAAAGAAGAATGGAGCTGGAGAAATCAACCTTCCTGACTTCGGATTATACTGCAAAGCTACAGTCATCAAGACAGTATGATACTGACACAAAATAGAAATGTAGACCAATGGAATAAGATAGAAAGCCCAGAAATAAGACCATGCACCAATGGATACCTTATTTTTGACAAAGGAGGCAAGAATATACAATAGGAAAAGACAGCCTCTTCAATACATGGTGCTGGGAAAACTGGACAGCTACATGTAAAAGAATGAAATCAGAATACTTCCTAACACCATGCACAGAGATAAACTCAAAATGGATTAAAGACCTAAATGTAAGACCAAAAACTATAAAACTCTTAGAGGAAAACATAGGCAGAACACTCGATGACATAAATCAAAGCAGGGTCCTCTATGACCCACCTCCTAGAGTAAGGGAAATAAAAACAAAAGTAAGCAAGTGGAACCTGATTAAACTCAAAAGCTTTTGCACAGAAAAGGAAATTATAAGCAAGGTGAAAAAACAACCCTCAGAATGGGAGAAAATAATAGCAAATGAAAAAATGAATGAAGGATTAATTTCCAAAATATACAAGCAGTCATACAACTCAACACCAGAAAAACAAACAACCCAATCAAAGAGTGGGGAAAAGACCTAAACAGACATTTCTCCAAAGAAGACATAAAGATTGCTAGCAAACACATGAAAAGATGCTCAACATCATTCATTATTATGAGACCAGCGCCTTATCACTTAGCTACCACACCTGCGTTACATCACTCATTATTAGACAAATGCAAATCAAAATGACAATGAGATATCACCTCAGACTGGTCAGAATGGCCATCAACAAAAAGTCTGCAAACAATAAATGCTGGAGAGGGTGTGGAGAAAAGGGGACGCTCTTGCACTGTTGGTGGGAATGCAAATTGATACAGCCACTATGGAAGATGGTATGGAGATTCCTTTAAAAACTAGGAATAAAACCACCATATGACTCAGCAATCCCACTCCTAGGCATATACCCCAAGGATACCAAAATTGCAAAAGACACGTGTACCCCATTTTTCATTGCAGCACTGTTTACAATAGCTAGAACATGGAAGCAACCTAGACGTCCATCAACAGATGAATGGATAAAGAAGTCTGATTCATATACACAATGGAATACTACTTAGCCATAAAAAGGAAGAGATTTGAGTCAGTTTTAATGAGGTGGATGAACCTAGAACCTATATATAGTGAAGTAAGTCAGAAAGAGAAAAATAAATATCATATTCTAACACATATATACAGAATCCATAAAAATGGTACTGAAGAATTTATTTACAGGGCAGCAATGGAGAAACAGACATAGAGAATAGACTTATGGACATGAGGAGAGGAGAGGAGAGGGTGAAATGTATGGAAAGAGTAACATGGAAACTTATATTACCATGTGTAAAATAGATAGCCAATTGGAATTTGCCGTATGGCTCAGAAAACTCAAACAGGGGCTCTGTATCAACCTAGAGGGGTGGGATGGGGAGGGAAATGAGAGGGAGGTTCAAAAGGGAGGGGATATATGTATACCTATGGCTGATTCATGTCGAGGTTTGACAGAAAACAACAAAATTCTGTAAAGCAATTATCCTTCAATAAAAAAAAAAATTTTAAAAAAAGTACTATGCTGTCAGGGAAACATCTGTTTTTCCTTTTTACTCTATGAAAATACAAGGTTCCTTATAACCTAGTGATTCGCAGATTTGTATTTGGATTAAAGAAAACTTCGAGTTATTTTATGCACTATTATCAATGAAATCTTTATAGCAAATTATAGTATAAGGTACGACTTTCACTCTGTGGCTGACTAACTTATTTATAGGGTCATAAAACATAAAGTATAGATTCAAGGGAACTGTAAGTCATTGGCCTGAAAGTCAGGGATCTTCCAAGCTTTCTTGAGGAAGATTATCCACTCTCTGCCTTACCTAGTCGAGTGAGAGCAGCTTCCCAGTCTCCAGGAAGGTGGTTCCATTCTGGGATAGCCCTTCCATTGCTTAGCATCACACTGCTGCTTTTGTAAAAGCCCTAACAATAACTTGCAATGATATAGCTTATTTTCAGCTTGTCCAAATATTGTACCTTTTACCAGAAGGATTAATTGCCCATAGGATACTCCCAAAACTAAATGAAGATTCACCTGAAGTTCTAGACAAAGAGACAGTCACTTATATTAGGCACAGGCTTACACTTCCCTGAGGTTCAGGGTTTCAACAGCACTCTCCAGTTTCCAATACCCATCACATGCTCTACCTCAGTGGTCCTTCCAAAGACTACTGCAGAAAAAGGGCAGTATTGATCAAAGCCATCAAGAGAAAAGAAGTCTCAGTGGAAAAAGGTGATGAATCCCAAACTACATGCACCTGGGAATGGCCAAGGTGCATGGCTCTTCATCCTATTCAGTTCAGTTCAATTGCTCAGTCATGGCCGACTCTGCAACCCCATGAATTCCAGCACGCCAGGCCAGTCCATCACCAACTCCAAGAGTTCACTCAGACTCACGTCCATCGTGTCGGTGATGCCATCCAGCCATCTCATCCTCTGTCGTCCCCTTCTCCCCCTGCCCCCAATCCCTCCCAGCATCAGAGGCTTTTCCAATGAGTCAACTCTTTGCATGAGGTGGCCAAAGTACTGGAGTTTCAGCTTTAGCATCATTCCTTCCAAAGAACACCCAAGACTGATTTTTAGAATGGACTGGTTGGGTCTCCTTGCAGTCCAAGGGACTCTCAAGAGTCTTCTCCAACACCACAGTTCAAAAGCATCATTTCTTCGGCACTCAGCTTTCTTCACAGTCCAACTCTCACATCCATACATGACTCCATCGGGAAAGGAGTACATCAATGCTATATACTGTCACCCTGATTATTTAACTTATATGACCACTGGAAAAACCATAGTCTTGACTAGATGGGCCTTTGTTGGCAAAGTAATATCTCTGCTTTTGAATATGCTATCTAGGTTGGTTATAACTTTCCTTCCAAGGAGTAAGCATCTTTTAATTTCATGGCTGCAATCACCATCTGCTGTGATTTTGGAGCCCAAAAAAATAAAGTCTGACACTGTTTTCACTGTTTCCCATCTATTTCCCATGAAGTGATGGGACCAGATGCTATGATCTTAGTTTTCTGAATGTTGAGCTTTAAGTCAACTTTTTCACTCTCCTCTTTCACCTTTCTCAAGAGGCTTTTGAGTTCCTCCTCACTTTCTGCCATAAGGGTGATGTCATCTGCATATCTGAGGTTATTGATATTTCTTCCAGCAATCTTGATTCAAGCTTCAGCTTCATCCAGCCTAGTATTTCTCATGATGTACTCTGCATATAAGTTAAATAATCAGAGTGACAATATATAGCATTGATGTACTCCTTTCCCGATTTGGAACCAGTCTGTTGTTCCATATGTAGTTCTAACTGTTGCTTCCTGACCTGCATACAGATTTCTCAAGAGGAAGGTTAGGTGGTCTGGTATTCCCATCTCTTGAAGAATTTTCCAAAGTTTATTGTGATCAACACAGTCAAAGGCATTGGCATAGTCAATAAAGCAGAAGTAAATATTTTTCTGGAACTCTCTTGCTTTTTCGATGATACAGTGGATGTTGGCAAGTTGATCTTTGGTTCTTCTGCCTTTTCTAAATCCAACTTGAATATCTGAAGTTCACGGTTCTCCAAGCCTGGCTTAGAGAATTTTGAGCATCACTTTGCTAGTGTGTGAGATTAGGCAATTGTGCGGTAGTTTGAGCATTCTTTGGCATTGCCTTTCTTTGGGATTGGAATGAAAACTGACCTTTTCCAGTCCTGTGGCCACTGCTGAGTTTTCCAAATTTGCTGCCATATTGAGTGAAGCACTTTCACAGCATCATCTTTTAGGATTTGAAATAGCTCAACTGGAATTCTATCACCTCCACTAGCTTTGTTTGTAGTGATGCTTCTGAAGACCCACTTGAGTTTGCAACTAGGATGTCTAGCTCTAGGTCAGTGATCACACCATTGTGGTTATCTGAGTCTTGAAGATATTTTTTTGTGTAGTTCGTCTGTGTATTCTTGCCACCTCTTTTTAATATCTTCTGCTTCTGTTAGGTCCATACTATTTCTGTCCTTTATTGTGCCTATCTTTGCACGAAATGCTCCCTTGGTATCTCTAATTTTCTGATGAGATCTATAATCTTTCCCATTCAATTGTTTTCCTCTGTTTCTTTGCACTGATCACTGAGGAAGGCTTTCTTATCTCTCCTTGCTGTTCTTTGGAACTCTGCCCTCAAATGGTTATATCTTTCCTTTTCTCCTTTGCCTTTTGCTATTCTTCTTTTCACAGCTATTTGTAAGGCCTCGTCCAACAACTATTTTGCTTTTTTGGATTTCTTTTTCTTGGGGATGATCTTGATCCCTGCCTCTTGTACAGTGTCATGAACCTCCATCCATAGTTCTTCAGGCACTCTGTCTATCAGATCTAATCCTTGAATTTATATCTCAGTTCCACTGTATAATCATAGGGTTTTGATTTAGGTAATACCTGAATGGTCTAGTGGTTTTTCCTACTTTTTTCAATTTAAGTATGAATTTGGCAATCAGGAGTTCATGATCTGAGCCACAGTCAGCTCCTGGTCTTGTTTTTGCTGACTGTATAGAGCTTCTCCGTCTTTGGCTGCAAAGAATATAATCAATCTGATTTCGGTATTGACCATGTGGTGATATCCATGTCTAAAGTTTTCTCTTGTGTTGTTGGAAGAGGGTGTTTCCAATGACCAGTGTGTTCTCTTGGCAAAACTCTATTCTCCTTTGCCCTGCGTCATTTTGTACTCAAAGGCAAAAGTTGCCTGTTATTCCAGGATTTTTTGACTTCCTATTTTGCATTCCAGTCCCCTATAATGAAAAGGGCATCTTTTTGGGGTGTTAGCTCTAGAAGGTTTTGTAGGTCTTCATAGAACAGTTCAACTTCAGCTTCTTCAGAATTACTGGTCAGGGCATAGACTTGTATTACTATGATATTGAATAGTTTGCCTTGGAAATGAACAGAGATCATTCTGTCATATTTGAGATTGCATCCAAGTACTGCATTCCAAACTCTTTTGTTGACTGTGATGGCTACTCTATTTCTTCTGTTCACAGTAGTAGATACAATGGTCATCTGAGTTAAATTCACCCTTTCCAGTCCATTTTAGTCCTCTGATTCCTAGAATTTCTATGTTCACTCTTGCTATCTCCTGTTTGACTACTTCTAATTTGCCTTGATTCATGGACCTAACATTCCAGTTTCCTATGCAATATTGCTCTTTACAACATCTGACTACTTCCATCAGCAGTCATATCCACAACTGGGTGTTGTTTTTGCTATAGCTCTGTCTCTTCATTCTTTCTGGAGTTATTTCTCCACTGATTTCCAATAGCATTTTGGGCACCACCGACCTGGGGAGTTCCTCTTTCAGTGTCCTATGTTTTTGCTTTTTCATACTGTTCATGGAGTTCTCAAGGCAAGAATACTGAAGTGGTTTGCCATTCCCTTCTCCAGTGGACCACGTTTTGTCAGAACTCTCCACCATGACCCGTCCATCTTGGGTGGCCGTATGTGGTTAGCTCAGTTTCATTGAGTTAGACAAGGCTCTGGTCTATGTAATCAGATTGGTTAGTTTTCTGTGATTGTAGTTTTTAGTCTGTCTACACTCTGGTGGAGAAGGATAATAGATGTGTGGAAGCGTCCTGATGGCAGAGACTGACGGAGGGGGAAACTGGGTTTTGTTCTGATGTGTGGGGCCAGGCTCAGTAAATCTTTAATCCAATGTTCTTTTGATGGGTAGGGCTGAGTTCCCTCTCTGTTATTTACCTGAGGCCAAACTATGGTCCCATGCATGCACTGCTATACTCAGTGCCCCCAACCCTGCAGCAGGCTCCTGCCAACCCAGGGCTCTGTCAGAAGCTCCTCAACACTCTAGGCAAGTCTTAGTCAGTCTTTTGTGGGGTCACTGCTCCTTTCTCCTGGGTCCTGGTGCACACAACTTTCTGTTTGTGCCCTCCAAGAATCTGTTTCCCCAGTCTTGTATAAGTTCTGGCAGCTCTGTGGTGTGGTTAATGGCGGCCTTTTCCAAGAGAGCTTATGCAATACCCAAGTCTACTGCATCCAGAGTCCCTGCCCCTGCAGCAGTCCACTGCTGACCCGTAACCTCCTCATGAGACACTCAAACACAGTTCTATCTCAGTCTCTGTGGGGTCTCTGGGTCCTGGTGTGCACGATGTTTATTTGAGCCCTCTGAGGGTCTCTGGCGGGTATGGGGTTTGAGTCTAAACACGATTTTGTCCCATCTTACCATCTTGCTGGGGCTTCTCTGCCCTTGGACATGGGATATCTCCTCACAGTCGCTCTAGCACCATGCAGCCACCACTCTAGCCAAGTTTCCGGTAGGTGTATCCAAATTTCCCCTGGATTCTCAACTTGGATGTCCACAGGTACCTTAAAATCAACAAGTCCAACACAGAATTGACTATTTCTTCTCACTTCCCACAAAATCAAAACAAAGCAAATCAGAATACAACATGCTCTGCCTCTCAATTTTCCTATCTCCAATACACTGCCATCAAGCAGTATCTCATTATCTCTGCCCCTCTTCATCATCACATCCAGAAAATATCCAAGTATTGTGATTTTACTTCCTAAGTGTCCCATATGAGGTTAAGAAGTTTTTTTCACAATCATTCCCTTTTTCAGATGGAGCATAGAGAGCAGATGTGGCCTGACTAAGGACACTTTCAAAATTGCTGATGAGTGTTTGCTTCAGAAAAGATGTAAGAATCAAGCTGAATACATTATAGGCTGGGTGTGCTCTGCTGCAGTAAAACCCCAAACTCCATTGATTTAACAAAGAAAAGACTTATTCCTCACTTAAGCAAAGTCCAAAGGTGTTAGGTGGGACCCTTTTCCCTGTTTACACCTTGAACAGGGAACCCAGTGTTGTCCTCATCACAGAAGAAGAAGAAATGGCTAGAGTATAGGTGGGAGAGCTTTAAGGTCCAGATGTGGAATTGGTTTACATCACATGTGGCTATAACCCACTGCCCACTTGTAAAAGTAATGGAGAAGGCTGGGAATGGACATTTCCAACAATCTCTGTGAGGAATATGTTTTGGTGTAAATGACCATATGAACTGGAAAGAACTCTAAGTTGATCAAGTCCTGAGTATAAAGAGTTTAAATGTCAGTTAAATCTGACTGTCTTTTAGTAAGATAAAAATGCAATACCTTGCTTCTCTGATGAGGTTTAGAAGAAATGGTGGGCCCTCCTTCACTGAAGAGACTGGTGAGCCCTGCTTCACTGCAGCACCTCTAGAAGACTGTGTCCTGGCCACTTGCCTTGTTCTGATCATCAGGAGCTGGAGAGAGAAGCACACAGAAACCTGAGTTTCACCAGTGTTGGGACTTATTTGTTGGTTGTTTCAGCAGCTCACATGATATTTGATGATAATTTAACCTTTTATGAGTTATTCTGTGGAATTAACCACTGAAAACCTGATGTTTAGGGCAGTCATGGTCTCAGATCATCTCCTGATTTTTGCACCCATGTGAGGCCTCAAGAAAGTCTTTCAATGGGAACAAAGTTAGAAGGAGAGGTAGTGGGTGGGGAATTGGTGCCAATAGTACCTACTTTTCCCAGGAAGTCTGGCCCCTCTTCCTTCTGAGAGCAAGCAATTTGTTAGGTGAGGAAGAATTTACCCTACTGATCAGAAGGAATTTTTGATACGCAACTTTAGGTTACAAAACTTGCTTTAACCTACTGAGAAAAACAATCTACCATGTTGCCTCTATAACTCATCTGTAATCTCAATTTTGTCTGCCTCTCCTGATGTTCACAGCAGCATTGTCTGAGTTACTAAAATGAACTCTTAAGTGGATTCTCAGCTCCCCTGGTCCCACCAGACCCGTTCTACAGAGAAGAGTTATTTCCTGCCCCACTTTGAATCCATTCTCCATATCATAACCAAAAGCACTGCTTTTTCTCAGTCTGAAATCTAAATGTTATGCCCACCTTTAAAATGTTTCCAACTGTCCATCCTGTCTAATCTGAGTCCCATAGCCTAGCATGATCAGGCCCTTCTCACTTCTTGATTCTCACCTCTCCTTCCCCCTTCCAGGCTCTACTTAAGCTCAAATTCTTTCACTTCCTTGAAAGTGCCAACATTTTTCTAATTTCTCATCCTTCACATATGCTCTCCCTTCCACCTGAAATGCTGTTCTGTTCACATACACCACCTAACTCCTGCCAAGCATTCAAGTCTCATTTTAAGACATTCCCAATACACCTCCACCCTGCCCCTGCCAACCAGGTTAGAGATACAATGGTCATCCTTTAGCAACTTCCACCTCCCCTTTAGAAGCACCTGTGACTCCATGCCTTCACTGCCTCCTTGGACAAAGGTTCTGTCTTATTCATCATTTTGTAATTGGAGCACAGGACAACAGAGAAGTGCTAAACCAGTAATTATTGAATGGTTGTTTTTTCAGTCACCAAGTCATGTCTGACTCTTTATGACCCCATGGACTGCAGCACGCTAGGCTTCCTTGTGCCTCATCTCCCAGAGTTTGCTCAAGTTCATGTCCATTGAATTAGTGATGCCATCCAACCATCTCATCCTCTGTCACCTTCTTTTCCTTCTGCTTTTAATCCTTCCCAGCATCAGGATCTTTTCCAATGAGTCAGCTTTTCACATCAGGTGGCCAAAGTATTGGACTTTAAGCTTAAGCATCAGTCCTTCCAAAGAAAGGTTGACTTCCTTTCAGATTGACTGGTTTGATCTCCTTGCTTTCAAAGGGAGTCTCAAGAGTCTTCTCCAGCAGCACAATTGAAAAGTATCAATTCTTTAGCACTCTGTCTTCTTTATTGTCCAACTCTCACATAAAAGATCATAACCTTGACTATACAGTCCTTTGTAGGCAAAGTGATGTCTTTGCTTTTTAACACACTGTCTAGGTTTGTCGTATCTTTCCTGCCAAGAAGCAAAGGTCTTCTAATTTGACAGCTTCAGTCACCATCCACAGTGACTTTAGAGCCCAAGAAGAGGAAATGTGTCACTGCTTCCCTTTCCCCTTCTATTTGTCATGAAGTGATGGAACAAGATACCATGATCTTAGCTTTCTTAATTTTGAGTTTTAAGCTGCCTTTTTCACTCTCCTCCTTCACCCTCCTCAGGAGGCTCTTTATTTCCTCTTTGCTTTCTGCCTTTAGAGTGATATCATCCACATATCTGAGGTTACTGAAATTTCTCCTGGCGTTCTTAACTCTAGCTTGTAACTCATCTAGCCCGGCATTTTGCAAGTTGTCATCTGCATATAAGTTAAATAAACAGTGTGACAGTAAATAGCCTTGTTATATTCCTTTCTCAATCCTGAACTAGTCAGTTGTTTCATACAAGGTTCTAAATGTTGCTTTTTGGCCCACATACAGGTTTCTCAGGAGACAGGTAAGATGGTCTGGTATTTCCATCTCTAAGATTTTCCCACAGATATTTATGATCCACACAGTCAAAGGCACTGGTATAGCCAATGAAACAGAGATAGATGTTTTTCTCGAATTCCCTTGCTATCTCTATGATCCAGCAGACACTGGCAATTGGATCTCTGGTTCCTTTGCAATTTCTAAACCCAACTTGAACACCTGGAATGATTGCATGAAGAGGTTCCCATTTCCCCCTTTTCCATCTGCCCAATTCCTACTTGTCTTTCTGACCTTAGTTCAGGTATGACCTCACTTTTTGAAGTCCCCTGTGGTCCTTGTATGGACTTAGCACAAAGTAATTCCCTCCATCATTCATCTCACTCTACTGTAATTGTCTGTTCTCATGAATTGAAGAGGGCTTCCCTGGTGGCTCATATCTGCCTGCAATGCAGGAGAACTGGGTTCAATCCCTGAGTCAGGAAAATCCCCTGGAGAAAGGAATGGCTACCCACTCCCATATTCTTGCCTGGAGAATTCCATGGGCAGAGGAGCCTGGTGGGCTACAGTTCATGGGGTTGCAAAGAGTTGGACACCATTGAGTGACTAACACTTTCACTTTTTCACTTTTTTCATCACTGGAAGAAAGGACAGGAATGGTGCTCACTCAATGTTTTATCCCCAGATATTGCTACAATATCCAGTAAAGATTAGTACCAATGAGTAACCATGGGATGCAAGAATGAATCCAGCATAACCTTGGTGCCTAAGTTGGTATATTTATGTAATCTGAAATGCAGACAGTGCATGATTGGAATAATCTTATTTAAGTGATCTTAATAGAAGGAAACTCTGCTTTATTGACCTATCTGAAAAGTATCTGCCATCCACCTGTGCAGTATCTAATCATCTGTGCATGATTAGGGAGCCCTTCTAGGCAGAGCCAGGATCATTCTGTATAACCTTTCTTGTTCTGCTTCAGTGCTCAGCCAGGCTCTCAGGCAAAGCCCAAAGGCTTACCACTCATGGCGGGGATCACTTTTTGTTGACCTAAACACTATGGAGGGACCTTTACAATGACCTTCAAGTCACTGTAATTTCACTTTCTGATACCCAGCAACACAGTCAAGCCCATTTCTTATAGGAAATGTCAGTGCAGAATGAGAAAGATGAATCCTAGTATAACAAACAGGGACTTTCAAAGAATGCTGCATTCATTTCTTTTTTTCCTGTGAGCATTTATTGAACCTAGGGTGAGCACCAAAGGGATGGGTTAAACTCTACACATGCATGAACGCTTCACTCCCTATGACTCCTTTGAGAAGCAGATATTATTCCTGTATTAATGATGAAGAAACTGAAGCTGAGAGAAGTTAAATAAACGGCACAGGTACTCAGCCCCATGTTTGTATAATCCCCAAGCCTATGCTCTGTGCACCAATATCCTCTCAAGGACAGGATGTGTTCGACCATTAAAAGAGGACTGTACTGAAGAACAATCTCCCTGAGTTGGTCAGGTTCACATTGTTCCTAACTCCTCCTTTCACTTGTTCTCCCTAAATCCTTGAGACTTGCAAAGCCTCATCCTATTCCATCTAGTCAAAACTATGGTTTTTCCAGTAGTCATGTAAGAATGTGAGAGTTGGACTATAAAAAAAGCTGAGCACTGAAGAATTGATGCTTTTGAACTGGTGTTGGAGAAGACTCTTGAGAGTCCTTTGAACTGAAAGGAGATCAAACGAGTCAATCCTAAAGGAAATCAGTCCTGATCATTCATTGGAAAGATTGATGTTGAAGCTGAAACCCCAATACTTTGGCCACTTGATGCAAATAACTGACTCATCGGAAAAGACCCTGATGTTGGGAAAGATTGAAGGCAGGAGAAGGGGATGGCAGAGGATAAGAATGTTGGATGGCATCACCGACTCAATGGACATGAGTTTGAGCAAGCTGAAGAGTTGGTGGTGGACAGAGAGGCCTGGCAGGTGCAGTCCATGGAGTCACAAAGAGTGGGACATAACTGAGCTACTGAACTGACTGACTGATGCCATATAGGAATCACCAAGAAAAGCCTCATACATGATCATGTGTCCTCTACTTCCAAAGTACTGTTGTTGTCTTCTACCCAGAATAGACCTCAGTGTGCTGTGGTAAAGATTTCTCCCTTTGTAGGCAGGATCTCAGGATCTCACCACTCAGGGCCTTGTGTCCCTTCTAGTTTTTAGCAGAAATTAAGTCCTGCTACACTGCACTCTATGAATCCCAGCCCATATCCACAGGGAGCATGGGCAGGGGCTATGATCTGCCTCTGCCTGGGCTGCTAGACCAGTCTCCCTGTACCTTGAGCCTTTTTTCCTTCTCCCTGCCATCTTTCAGACACTGTGAAAATAGACTTCCCTTGGCCTATCCATGTACTCCCTTTTAGGGTCCGGTTTGGGATCTTGCTACATAAGTACCTTCTTCATATAGTTAAGGATCCCAACCCAGATTCTGTATGTACAACCAAGGACAGATAAGAACACAAAGGTCTATTTAAGCCTCATACTATAAAGGACAAGGAGACTGAATCAAGACTCCCAGTCTATTTTGTGCTTTTAGTTCAGCTCCTGGGCTCTTCACTCTCCTCCTTCACAGGAGGTTGTCCTGTGGCTTTGAAAAGTGCCAAGCTGCAGAATTCTGTTACAAAACTGCAGCAGTGGTGATATCCTGCCCCCTCATCTCAGAGTTCATGGGCATTCTCATGTGATTCCCTCTGTTCATTCAGAGAATTCTGCTCCAGCACTGCTCCAGAGGCACTTATGTTGTTGCCACCACCCACCACCAGTGAGAGTGACTCTCTAGGATTTAGGAGTGTCCCAACATGCCCACTCTGCAGGGCATCCATCTGTAAGCACTGCCCTGACACTACTGGTTCTCTGAGTAGGTGATCAGGGAGCTCTCAGCCTTTTTTCTGAAGACCACTTGCAAGATTTGGCTGCCAGCTGCCTTAAAGGGGGAGTCAACAAGAACAATCTCTGGGAATCAGTGGGGAGAAAGGGAGAGAACACACCAGCAAGAAATAACCTTGCAGATCCAAGTGAAGAGAGGTCTGTGGACAAAAACATACCAGTTTCAAGGTTGAGAACAAAGTCCCATGAAAGGTAACATGGTCTGAGCTCAGAGGAAACTGGCCTGGGGCTCAACTGCTGTGGCTTTGTCCCCACAAGCATGTAGACTGATGTGGGACTGTGTGCCCTTATAAAATTGCTTCTGGAACTCTGGGACCTTTGTTTACTATCCTGAGGAACCACTACTGGTTAAAGACAATGACATAAATAACTGTATGGGTCTTGTGGCATTTGGAAACACACACAAACACACACACATACACAAACACTGCATTATTTTATACTGCTTATGAATCCCTGAAATAAATCATCTAAGTTACGTGGCTTAACATTTGAGTGGAGATCCTCAATGATTTTACAAAACCCTCCCAAGAAACTAGTAAATTGGCCTTGAATTATTTGTAGTGTTTATCTGAATATTTAATAGAAGTGGCTGGAAAACTGTTTTACTCAGACTGGTAGGTGGCTTTCTGCTTTCTTTGGAGGACTATAAACATGGTAATCTTGCTATACATAAAATGCTTTCATAGAGAAACAAAGTTATGTTTCAGCCAAGAAACCCCAAGATGTGGACCACTATATAAAAAAAAATGGGTTGGTAAAGGAAAGATATACCCATCTGAATGCAGGGTTCCAAAAAATATCATGAAGATATAAGAAAGCTTTCCTAAGAGAACAATGCAAAGAAACAGAGGAAAGCAATAAAATGGGAAAGATTAGAGATCTCTTCAAGAAAACTAGAGATACCAAGTGAGCATTTCATGCAAAGATGGGCACAATAAAAGACAGAAATGGTATGGCAGAAGATATTAAAAATAGGTGGCAAGAATACACCAAAGAACTATATTAAAAAGATCTTAATGAGGCAGATGACTATGAAGCTGTGATCACTCACCTAGAACCAGACATCTTGGAGTGTAAAGTCAAGTGGGCCTTAGGAAGCATCACTATGAACAAAGCTAGTGGAGGTGATGGAATTCCAGTAGAGCTATTCCAAATCCTAAAAGACAATGCTGTTGAAGTGCTGCACTCAATATGCTAGCAAATTTGGAAAACTCAGCAGTGGCCATGGGACTAGAAAAAGGTCAGTTTTCATTCCAATCTCAAAGAAAGGCAATGCCAAAAATACTCAAACTACCACACAATTGCACTCATCTCACACTCATTCTCCAAGTGAGGCTTCAACAATACGTGAAGTGAGAACTTCAGATGTGCAAGCTGGATTTAGAAAAGGCAGAGGAACCAGAGGTTAAATCACCAACATCTGTTGGATCATTGAAAAAAAGCAAGAGAGTTCCAGAAAATTATCTACTTCTGCTTTACTGACTATGCCAAAGCCTTGGACTGTGTGGAATACAGTGGAATACAACAAACTGTGGAAAATTTTTAAAGAGATAGGAATACCAGAGCACCTTACCTGCCTCTTGAGAAATCTGTATGAAGGTCAAGAAGCAACAGTTAGAACCAGATATGGACCAACATACTGTTTCCAAATAGGAAAAGGCTGTATATTGTCACCCTGCTTATTAACTTCTATGCAGAGTACATCATGAAAAACGCTGGGCTGGATGAAGCACAAGTTGGAATCAAGATTTCCAGGAGAAATATCAGTAACCTCAGATATGCAGATGACACCACCCTTATGACAGAAAGTGAAGAGGAACTAAGGAGCCTTTTGATGAAAGTGGAAGAGAGTGAAAAAGCTGGCTTAAAACTCAACATTCAAAAAACTAAGATAATGGCATCCAGTCCCATCACTTCATGGCAAATGGACGGGGAAACAGTGAGAAACTTTTTTTTTTTTTTTTGGATCTGCAAAATCACTGCAGATGGTGAGTGCTTTCATGAAATTGAAAGATGTTTGCTCCTTGGAAGAAAAGCAATGACACACCTAGACAGCATATTAAAAAACAGAGACCTTACTTTGCCAACAAATGTCCATCTAGTCAAAGCTATGGTTTTTCCTAATCATGTATGAATGTGAGAGTTGTACCATAAAGAAAGTTGAGCACCTAAGAATTGATGCCTTTGAACTGTGGTGTTAGAGAAGACTCTTGAGAGTCCTTTGGACTTCAAGGATATCAAACCAGTAATCCTAAAGGAAATCAGTCTTGAATAATCACTGAAAGGACTGATGCTGAAGCTGAAGCTCCAATATTTTGGACACCTGACATGAATAACTGACTCAATGGAAAATACCCTGATGCTGAGAAAGGTTGAGGGCAAGAAGAGAAGGGGATGAGACAGAGGATAAGATGATTGGATGGCATCATTGATTCAGTGGACAAGAGTCTGAACAAACTCAGGGAGATAGTCAAGGACAAGAAAGTCTGACCTGCTGTGTTTGTGGGGTCACGAAGAGTTGGACTTGACTGAGCTCCTGAACAACATCAACAACTGTGGGGTTTATGAGCACAATTACATTTTTTCCATCCACTTGGTTTCACTGCCAATATTACTATAACTTGCACAGATCACACACCTGATATGTTTTAGGTCCTGTGTTTTGTACTTTGGATCTACAGTAAGTGACATAAAAACAGATATTGTATAGGATAGAAATATGTTACTTTTTACTTAATTTTATTTTACCAATGCTTTAAAGAATAATTATGAAGCAGTCTTTAAATTTTCTAAGTATCAATTTCATCTTACATAAAATGTGACTAATAATATCTACTTATAGAGTTGATATTGAGATAAATAAGATGGTCTTCTGGTCTGATTTTGGTGTTATAGGGTTGCAGAATCAGTGGGCTGGAATGCTATGAACGTAGAGCTTAAAGTAGGGTTAGGCACATGTTGAGAGGCTGATACCCTAAAGACTTGATGGAATGCCTTTTCTCAACATCCAGACTGATCTAGAATTTCATGGTTGATATGGATGACATGGCTCTTCTCCACACTGAGAACTGTGATGAAACCCTCTCTGTTCCCAGTACATTCTATAGAGCTTGGTATAAAGCATGAGCTCATGACATTTTAATCAAACTGAAGTGCAGTCACTACTATGAAATTCCAGGACTATGACTAGATCTCTTTAGGAACTGGAGATGACCTCAGACTTTGAAGATAACAGGAAAATACACAGAATTAGCCAGCAGGGGAAATACGTGTGTGGATTTGGTGGCCAATGCAAAGCCCCTGGTGGCAGTTTTGTTAAAGTGTTTGTGTGCTTACTGATAAAGCTCCATCTCTAAAAACTGCTTGCAGACTTATACTTAGCTGGAATAATGAAACAGAAACCCTCCTGCACGGCGGGGGGGGGGGGGGGGGGGGGGGGAGCTAATGACAACACCACCATAAATAATCAGACCAAATATATAAACCAGTGATTTTCAAGATACCAAACATCTGAGGATGAAACCTGGATCATTTAGCAGGGGTATATTTTAGGAAGCTGTCAAACTTTCCCAGGATGGTTGTACCATTTCCTTCTTCCCCTCCTTCCTTCCTTCCTTTTTTTTCCTTACACTTCAACCAGCAGAGTTCTGGTTCCTATACATTCTCATCACTAATACATATGGTCAGACTTTCGCATTTAATCTAATCACACTTACAGTGACTTGTGGTTTTAATTTGCATTTCTCCAGTACTCCATAGATTGTGCCTTTGATGTCGTTACTAAAATCCAAGGTCACAATTTTTTTTTTCTTTTCTGTTGTCTTGTAGAAGTTTCATAATGTAGGTTTTAATTAGGTGTATGATCCACTTTGAGTTAAATGTTGCATATAGTATGAGGTAAGGATCCTTGTACTACAGTGTTGGATTCCATTTGATAAAATTTTATTTAGAACTTTTGACTATATGTTCATGAAGGATATCAGTTTGTAGATGTTTTGTTTGTTTTCAGGGCAAAAAAAAATTAATGATAAAAAAGCCAGTCTCCTTATTTTCTGCATCTAATTTTTCAAGATAATAATACAACTCCAAAGTAAAAGCATTTGTCAATCAAGGTAAAATTAAGCTTTTAATTTTGTTGAAATTTCTATTTTGTTTTTATTTCCAAGAGTGAGAGCTAATAATGAGGGAAGGAAAGTTAACTTTGATTTAGCATGGCTTAATATATATACCATGTTTATAAATTAAAATTAATGCAAATGAAAGCCCTGATATATGTTAGTAAAATCAAGCAAGATGTGTTGGTTTAAGGGGATCAGTTTTTTTGGTGGAAGGCATAGCCAGTAATCTGAATTACCTACCTCCAGCACTCCCATTTATAAAACTAGTGTCCAGTAATGAGTGGTTGGTGTTGATTTAATTATATCTGTTTAAAATAATATGGATGTTGAATTCTAGATGGGGCAAAGGGATAAAAATAATAATTAGCAGCCTAACTAGAAGCCAGGCTTCCATCTACAGTATTTAAAAAAAAAAAAAAAAAAGGAGCAAATGATCTGGGGAACATAAGTAAAGTAAATCCAACAAGGGAGCAATAATGCAGATATATCAAACTTAGAACTAGGAAATGATGACTGTCACCTTCTGATGGCTAACAGAACATTCTGAGTTATGTTTTTCTTGCTGTGGATGCTTTCTAGGGAGATGAGTTACTGACGGTCTCTCCTCTGCAGAAAGTAACCATCTAGGAGAACAGCACTCGAAGATCAGGTCCAGAGGGTGTCTGATGCAGTGCAAAGATTGTGGGATATGGAATCAGTATCTTACTTGCTGGGGACATCAGCAAGCAACTTCACCACTCTCTCTGATCATGTCCTTTCCACTGATGATTGGAAGCAATTTTCCTCTCTCACTGGAGTGAGGAATATACCAGCCATCAAAAGGGTGTCATTGGCTTTGCCAGTAGAGCTGAATGACCACCCTGTGTACCCACTGCATCTTATCAGTCTGCATGAAGGCCCTTTAGGCACCTGCTATCCTCTTCCCGACCCTGTGCAGGAGCAGTTCCAGGTGAGGTCCCCCACCCAGCTGGCCCCAACATGGTGAATGATCTGGACCTAGAGAGGCTCTTGCCTACACACTCACCCTTGCCGGTCCACAAGACCAGGCCTGACTCAAGGCAGTACCTAAGGAAACATTGAAATGGAGACCCACCAGCTCTTGACTGAATGCTGCCAATTATTTTTATGAATACTTCAGAAGTCAAAATCTGGCAGAAAGGAAAAGCATACAGAGATATTTACCCCATAAATAAATAAATCAACCTTTCTTCCTTGTGAATAGCATAAAAATGTCTTTGCTTTAGTGGAAACTTTGTAAGTGTGATCTTGGCTTTTTGCCATCAGCAGATGTCTATAATAAGCTTAAGGTCTCAGACAGAGATGAATTGATTTTTTTTTTTTTTTTACCTCAAAGCCTCACAAAAGACAGTGTGCCTGAGAGTTCACTAGAAAAACAGGATTTGTTGTTGTTTCTAGTTTTATTATTTAATGGCAAACAGTTTAAAGCTTCAAGTAATTGGTTTTTTTGTGTTTCATTGACTGCCTTTGATTACCATGCTAATTATATTGTAAACAGACTCCTAGATTCTCAGACAGTAGTGACTTTAATGTTCTTTCAAGGTAAAGAACCATTTCAGAGATCAGCAGAGCAGGACTCACACACCATTCTTCTGTGCATTGAAAAGAAAACAGAAAATGTCCTGCAAGCTAATTTTATTCTTTTCACATATATTGTGAGGCATGCTTGCAACCCTAGGGGCCAGGCAGTTGATTTCCGTATAGGTCCAAAGCAGAGTGTAGTGTGTGTGCCTGTGTGTGCATGTGTGTACAAATGGGTGTGTTAGGGGCAATTGCCAGGTCTTGGATATGCCTCTGAAGTCTGCATGAGTCCATTCACTCCACCTTGGAAAGCTCATGGGATACCCCATGCTGCTACCATACCCAAAAGTATACCCTGGGCTCCTACAGCACTTCTTCTAAGATACAATAAATAAGGCACAGCAGGCCTCTAATTAGGGGGTAAAATGCCTATTTATTGTGACATCACATGACCAACAAGCTAGAAGATAAAAGATCAACCCTTGGTCTGTTATTCTTACCCCCAGGTTTAGAGGGCAAGGTCCATATTCTATGACTGATTCCTTGCTCTATAATTTCATATGATTGACTTCTCCCCATGTATAATTGTTGCTTCCTTCCCTGACTCTCATTAACAGGGAAAAAAGCATGGAGTTAGGTGGTGCTTGAAGGTGTGTACCAGCCCCCACATTCCTGCCACCTAGTACCATGGAGACCAAGGTCATGTGCATGGCAAAGAAAATCTTTGCCTATGTCCAGATGCTTATGACGCAATGGGGTTCGCTTCTCCTTCTCTACACAGTGACCCAACATCACCTGACTTGTTCCTCATGTCAATCTCAGGACTCTGGAGAGCTCAATCCCTTTGTCTTTCCACTGAACCTGGTGGATTGAATGGGATCTGTGATAGACAGGAAGGACACCAATAATCAATGCTCCCCTCCTGTGGTAACTGTGGCTAGAGCAGAACTGCCTATCCCAGCACTCACCTCCCAGCTCTCTTTTCATTCAAGTGTAATCACATCACTGGTTCTTGCTGGAGCAGTGCCAGTGGAGATGATGTGAACCATTCTTAGGCTTAGGGTGTTAAATATTAGATGTGAGAACCTTTGGTCTGCCTATCTAGGGACATCCACAGTGGCATGGGTGAGAATGAAACTTCATGAGAGTAAATCACTGAAATTTGCAGGCTGCTAATTAGAGAAGTTATGAATACAAATCTGCTGTATAAATGGTCAAATTGTTCTAAATTTGAATCTAGTCTGTGCCATGTGACTGTTAATCCTGGGCAAGACTACAGTCAAGATTATGTGTGGTTGTGAACACAATATATACATGGAGCAAAACCCAAAAAACTTCTACAGACCTTTCACTGGACTTAACTATAAAGGGGAGGCATAGGCTCACAAAATCAACAAGGAAGCCTATGGAATAGAGAAGGAAATGGCACCCCACTCCAGTGTTTTTACCTGGAAAATCCCAAGGACAGAGGAACCTGGTGGGCTACAGTCCATGGGGTCACAAAGAATCAGACAAAAGTTAGCTAAAACACTAAACTACAACTAACCACAGAGAGAAGGGAAGGCTTTCCACTGGAAGATGACCAGTCCCAAGCTTCTGTGTCAGGGCCAATATCACTGTGTCACAGTCTAATTCTCATCTTTGCAGGCTGTGGATACCATTCTAATTTTCACTCACTTGAGATTACCTTTCTCTACACCACCAAAAATGTAAAAATAGAGCTGCCAACAACACTTATGCTTTATTTCCACTTCAGGAGAGGAGTGATTTGATTTTCCAGTTCCAAGTCCAAGATGCCAACACAGAGATCTATGGCCAGTGCTTGTGTTTGGAGCAATAGGCTATAGCAGGTGGGAGTGGGGTGGCAAGTGGCGTGTGTGTGGGGGGAGGCAGGGGGCACGAAGGTACAGGCCGCATCCCAAAATAATCAGATTTCGTGGAAGCCAGATGCCCAGAGTAGGATCCACACTGCCAATGTCCACCGTATAATGCAAACGCTGGGGAATCAGCAGTAGAAGGAAAGAGACAGATAGCCCGAGCACTAGCTCTCCTTCAGAGTGGAAATAATTTCTGTAGTTCCAGGTTTCAGACGCCTAACCAACCTCACCACAATCTGTCTGAAGCTGACCGTTAGTGTCTCCAGCCAGCTGGCCTCCCTGGGTCCCTGCTCTTGTGAAAAGTCCAACCACATAGCCACAGGCTGAAAATCAGAGGCACGGTGTACCTCTCCCATCTCTGGCCAGTCCCCAAGCCCTCTTGTTGTCCAGACAATAAAGCGTGGTTTCCCCAAACACTCAGCAGTGAGCTGTCTCTGGCCTCAGGTCAGCTATGCCCCTTCTTGGAATGCTCGTCCCTCACCCATTCTCCCCTCTGATCGCGATCAGCTCGGTGTAAAGCCTCCAGAAATCCCATGGTCCTGATCTCAAGCAGGTTGCTCTGGAGAGCTGCCTGTTTCAAGTCCACCTTGTATTTTAATAACCTCCCCAAATCCAACTCTTCCGCTGGACTCTGCCTCTGTAAAGACTACATGGACAGTTGTGTTCCTGTGGTAGTATTTTATCACTGACGTCCAGCAGGGCACCTGGCATGTGGCAGGTGCCCTAAAACTTCATGAAGTTGCAGCAAGTCCAAAGGAAAAAAATGTGATACATCTAAGCGATCTGCTCCAGAGTTCCTCCTCTAACTGCCTCCCCCCGCCCACCCCCCTGCTTTGTGGTTCACCTGGAGTGGCTCTCTCCAAGCAGCCTCCTGCGATCTCTGCAGTCACAGGGCATGCCCCACCCCTCTACCCCCAGGCTTGATAAACGTTGTCATGCTGAGGTTTCACTGGCCTCCCTGGATTACACTTGCCTGGACTGAGTTTTTTCACAGCACAGCACAGGGACTGGAACAAGCACAAACCAGATACAACTTTTACTGAGGAAACTGATAACTTGTAGAAAATAAATCTTACATTATATTGTATTACAATACAATTAACAGTAAAAGGTATGGGGTTTGATAAATTGTACCCAGAATCTTCCCTTTATAGCTGAGTAACTTTGAGAGATTCACTGGCCCTCTGTGATGGCAGCTGTGACTTCTGTCAGACAAAGGTAAGAATAGGATCTCTGGAGTTGTGCAGACTATGTGAGATGAGGGCCATAAGGATTGCACCAGAATCTGTGGAATGGGGAGCCCTCAGCAATAGCAAGTTGTTGTCATTACTGACCTCAAAGAATGTCTCTTAGTTGATACATTTTACTAATTTATATTCCATAGTCAGCAAGTGCTTCCCTGGTGACTCAGATCTTCCTGCAATGCAAGAGACCGGGTTTGATCCCCAGGTCAGAAAGATCTCTTGAAGAATGGAGTGGTTACACACTCCAGTGTTCTTGCCTGGAGAATTCCATGGACAGAGGAGCCTGGCAGGCTACCCAGGGTCACAAAGACTCAAACACGCACAAACAACTAACACTTTGACTTTTTTCATTCTTCAGTAGGTGAGTAAATACAATAGTAAGATTTTAGAACATTTTATAAAATGCAGTTTTAAAGAGTACTAATAATAGCTTACCCATACACCAGGTCCATTCCAAATACTTCCATAAATTGTGTAGCTTAATCCTCATAACAATCCCAGAAGTAGAATTACTATTATCCCTGTTTTGAAGATGAGAAACTAAGACTAGAGAAGTTCAGTAACTTGACCAAGGTCCCCCAGGTTTAATGGGCAAAGGTGGAATTTAAAGAAAACCATGGAACTCCAGACTCTATGCCCCTAAGAGGGTGTTGTGGAATCAATGTATCCCTATGAAGTTCCTTTGTAGAAGCGATAACTTAAAGTACGGCTGTATTTGGAGATAGGACCTCTAAGAAGGCAATTAAGGCTAAATGAGATCATAAAGGTGAGGCCCTGATCTGATAGGATTAGTGTCCTTGTAACAAGTAATGCCAGAGAGCTCACCTTCCATCCTACACCCCTCCTCTCTTCTCTCAACATGTTCTCCTCTCTTTTCTTCCTCTTCCCTCCCCTTCCTTCTGCCTTCTTCCCTCTCTCTCTGTCTCACCTCTCACTGTGTCAGGACACCGTGAAAAGGCAGCCATCCATAAACCAAGAAAAGATCCTTCATCAGAAACCAAATCTGCCAGCCCCTTGATTTTGGCTTTCCTAGCCTCTAGGACTGTGAGTTTCAAAAAACTAAGATCATGGCATCCAGTGCCATCGCTTCATGGCAAATAGATGTAGAAAAAATGGAAATAGTGGCAGATTTTATTTTCTTTGGCTCCAAAATCATTGCAGATAATGACTGTATCCATGAAATTAAAAGATGCTTACTCCTTGTAACAAAAGTTATGACCAATCTAGACAATATATTAAAAAGCAGAGACATCATTTGCCAACAAAGGTTTCTATGGTCAAAGCTATGGTTTTTCCAGTGGTCATGTGTGAATGTGATAGTTGGACCATAAAGAAGGCTGAGTACCAAAGAATTGATGCTTTTGAGCTGTGGTGTTGGAGAAGACTCTTGACAAATCTTTGGACTGTAAGAAGATCAAACAAGTCAATCCTAAAGGAAATCAATCCTGAATATTTATTGGAAGGACTGATGCTGAAGCTGAATCTCCAATACTTTGGGCACCTGATGCAAAGAGCTAACTCACTGGAAAAGACCCTGATGTTAAGAAAGACTGAGGGCAGGAGAAGAAAGGCAGGACAGAGAATGATATGGTTGGATGGCATCATGGACTCAATGGACATGAGTTTGACCAAATTTAAGGAGACTGTGAAGGACAAGGAAGCCTGACATTCTGCAGTCCATGGGGTGGCATAGAGTTGGACAGGACTTAGAAACTGAGAAACAAATAAGAACATAGGCAAAACACTCTCTGACATACATCACAGCAGGATCCTCTATGACCCATCTCCCAGAATATTGGTAATAAAAGCAAAAATAAACAAATGGGACCTAATTAAACTTAAAACCTTCTGCACAACAAAGGAAACTATAAGCAAGGTGAAAAAACAGCCTTCAGAATGGGAGAAAATAATAGCAAATGAAGCAACTGACAAACAACTAATCTCAAAAATATACAAGTAACTCCTACAGCTCAATTCCAGAAAAATAAACGACCCAATCAAAAAATGGGCCAAAGAACTAAATAGACATTTCTCCAAAGAAGACATACAGATGGCTAACAAACACATGAAAAGATGCTCAACATCACTCATTATCAGAGAAATGCAAATCAAAACCACTATGAGGTACCATTTCACGCCAGTCAGAATGGCTGCAATCGAAAAGTCTACAAGCAATAAATGCTGGACAGGGTGTGGAGAAAAGGGAATCCTCTTACACTGTTGGTGGGAATGCAAACTAGTACAGCCACTATGGAGAACAGTGTGGAGATTCCTTAAAAAACTGGAAATAGAACTGCCTTATGACCCAGCAATCCCACTGCTGGGCATACGCACTGAGGAAACCAGAATTGAAAGAGACACGTGTACCCCAATATTCATCGCAGCACTGTTTATAATAGCCAGGACATGGAAGCACCCTAGATGTCCATCAGCAGAAGAATGGATAAGAAAGCAGTGGTACATATACACAATGGAGTATTACTCAGCCATTAAAAAGAATACATTTGAATCAGTTCTAATGAGGTGGATGAAACTGGAGCCTATAATACAGAGTGAAGTAAGCCAGAAAGAAAGACACCAATACAGTATACTAATGCATATATATGGAATTTAGAAAGATGGTAACAATAACCTTGTATCAGATCAGATCATATCAGTCACTCAGTCGTGTCCAACTCTTTGCGACCCCATGAATCGCAGCACGCCAGGCCTCCCTGTCCATCACCAACTCCCAGAGTTCCCCCAGACTCACGTCCATTGAGTCAGTGATGCCATCCAGCCATCTCATCCTCTGTCATCCCCTTCTCCTCTTGCCCCCAATACCTCCAAGCATCAGGGTCTTTTCCAATGAGTCAACTCTTCACATGAGGTGGCCAAAGTCCTGGAGTTTCAGCTTAGCATCATTCCTTCCAAAGAAATCCCAGAGCTGATCTCCTTCAGAATGGACTGGTTAGATCTCCTTGCAGTCCAAGGGACTCTCAAGAGTCTTTTCCAACACCACAGTTCAAAAGCATCAATTCTTCGGAGCTCAGCCTTCTTCACAGTCCAACTCTCACATCCATACATGACCACAGGGAAAACCATAGCCTTGACTAAATGGACCTTTGTTGGCAAAGTAATGTCTCTGCTTTTGAATATGCTATCTAGGTTGGTCATAACTTTCCTTCCAAGGAGTAAGCGTCTTTTAATTTCATGACTGCAGTCACCATCTGCAGTGATTTTGGAGCCCAGAAAAATAAAGTCTGACACTGTTTCCACTGTTTCCCCATCTATTTCCCATGAAGTGATGGGACCGTATGCCATGATCTTCGTTTTCTGAATGTTGAGCTTTAAGCCAAATTTTTCACTCTCCACTTTCACTTTCATCAAGAGGATTTTGAGTTCCTCTTCACTTTCTGCCATAAGGATGGTGTCATCTGCATATTTGAGGTTATTGATATTTCTCCCGGCAATCTTGATTCCCACTTGTGCTTCATCCAGTCCAGCGTTTCTCATGATGTTCTCTGCATAGAAGTTAAATAAATAGGGTGACAATATACAGCCTTGACGTACTCCTTTTCCTATTTGGAACCAGTCTGTTGTTCCATGTCCAGTTCTAACTGTTGCTTCCTGACCTGCATACAAATTTCTCAAGAGGCAGATCAGGTGGTCTGGTATTCCCATCTCTTTCAGAATTTTCCACAGTTTATTGTGATCCACACAGTCAAAGGCTTTGGCATAGTCAATAAAGCAGAAATAGATGCTTTTCTGGAACTCTCTTGCCTTTTCCATGATCCAGCAGATGTTGGCAATTTGATCTCTGGTTCCTTTGCCTTTTCTAAAACCAGCTTGAACATCAGGAAGTTCACAGTTCACATATTGCTGAAGCCTGTCTCGGAGAATTTTTAGCATTACTTTACTAGCATGTGAGATGAGTGCAATTGAGCAGTAGTCTGAGCATTCTTTGGCATTGCCTTTCTTTGGGATTGGAATGAAAACTGACCTTTTCCAGTCCTGTGGCCACTGCTGAGTTTTCCAAATTTGCTGGCATATCGAGTGCAGCACTTTCACAGCATCATCCTTCAGGATTTGGAATAGCTCAACTGGAATTCTATCACCTCCACTAGCTTTGTTCATAGTGATGCTTTCTAAGGCCCACTTGACTTCACATTCCAGGATGTCTGGTTCTAGGTCAGTGATCACACCATCGTGATTATCTGGGTCGTGAAGGTCTTTTTTGTACAGTTCTTCTGTGTATTCTTGCCATCTCTTCTTAATATCTTCTGCTTCTATTAGGTCCATACCATTTCTGTCCTTTATCAAGCCCATCTTTGCATGAACAAGACAGCATAAGAGACACAGATGTATAGAATAGTCTTTTGGAGTCTGTGGGAGAGGGAGAGGATGGGATGATTTGGGAGAATGGCATTCAAACATGTATAATATCATATATGAAACGAGTCACCAGTCCAGGTTCAATGCACGATACTGGATGCTTGGGGCTGGTGCGCTGGGACGACCCAGAGGGATGGTACGGGAGGGAGGAGGGAGGAGAGTTCAGGATGGGGAACACGTGTGTACCAGTGGTGGATTCATGTTGATATATGGCAAAACCAATACAATACTGTAAAGTTAAAAATTAAAATAAAAGAAAAAAATGTGAGAAATAAAAGTCCATTTTTTAAGCCTCCTTAAACAATGTGTTTGTTTGTTACTGCAGCCCAAGCTGACTAATACAAAGTGGAACACAATGGGCACTGCCTCTTATAAGTGAAAATAACATTTGTGTCATAGATAATTAGCAATAGTTCATCTCATGGAAGAAATCATTGTATCTCATGAAATATTGTCAATATCAGGAGCTAGAGAGAGGTTGGAGTGAGCAGAGGGAACTCTGACCACAGCTTATTCTCCTGCCATACCCACTGGGTGCCCGTCACTCCTAAGAGCTGGATCAGACACATGGTCTCTTCCTCCCACACCCACCAAGGACTTAGAAGGAAGCTGATAGGAGGTATATATTCTCAGCAAGGCTGACATGGCCTGGTTTGGATGGTACTCATGTGGTGACAACACACTGGATGTCTATGTGCTCTTCTCACGTAAGATGCAAGGATTTGTGTCATTGGTCCTCATTGAGTTTATGGAGATTTGCCCTTTGCACTCTGTTATCCTGTTCATCTGCACCCACATTTAAAAACATAGTGCCATCTTTTACTCTTTGATTCACAAGTTCAGCAAAATTGACTTTCCTAAAGTATTTTCTAAGCTGCTATGCAGACTAAAGGAACCGTTTTCTGTCTTTGCTTAAGAGAAAGTGTGTCCAATGTTAACAGTGGAAACAGTTAATGAAAACACATTACTCCCTCACATCCCCTAGACCACGTGTCCAGCCTCACCTCACAGCAGGCAGGCAGAAGCCCATTTGGGGTCACTGGGGTGCATTGTAGGAAAGAACGCAGCTTCAGAGGAGGCAGGCTCAGCCCCAACTGTGCTTTGGTCCTATTGTTGGCTGAATAACCTTAGGCAAATCACAGAGCATTTCTTAATCTTAGCTTCTTAGTTCTAAAACAGAGCTAGAATCACCTGCCCTTTGGGGCTGTTAAAGTAATTAAATCACTGAAAGTGAGTCTGGGGCCTAGCCCCATACAGAGAACTCCACACCTCATAAATGTTGTCTTGAAGCAGTAGTTTAGGTACTAACATCACACATTTCTTGAGGTTCCATCTCTTTGGATGCTTGGAGTGTCTTCCTCAAGTGCCCGCTCTGGAGGGTTTGGGGGTCTGTATACTGTGTGTGCTGTTGAGCCACACCCATGGGCTAGAAGGGGACTCACCCCCCAGAGGGTTGCTGTGCCTTTTCAGTGAGAATAGGGGCTCGGTATATGTTTCATGGTGGTTCTATGCCAGGAGGATTTGCAGGGCCCTACTCTTGCCTGGCAAATCCCATGGATGGAGGAGCCTGGTGGGCTGCAGTCCATGGGGTCGCTGAGGGCCAGACACGACTGAGCGACTTCACTTTCACTTTTCACTTTCATGCATTGGAGAAGGAAATGGCAACCCACTCCATTGTTCTTGCCTGGAGAATCCCAGGGATGGGGGAGCTTGGTGGGCTGCCGTCTATGGGGTCTCACAGAGTTGGACACGACTGAAGCAAATTAGCAGCAGCAGCAGCACAGAGGGTGCAGCCCCTTATGTGCAGAAGGAAGCCCATACTGTTGCCCCCAGCCAGGAGAGATGGGAGGGTTCATATCTGAGCACTTTCTATCAGCTCTGGAGTTTATCATGCTTTCCCCATGCAGTTAGTTTTGATTCTCTGTGTTCCCCTCACTGACCCATTGCAGGGGACCCAGGTACACTGGGAGGTGGGTGGAGTTTGGACAGGGCACTGGCGGCTGCTCTCTTGGAACACCTTCCCTAGGCTGTGGGTTTAGGACAAACTGGACTTTAAAATACTTGCTGCCTTGTACCCCAATTAAATATCAGATTTCCACAGGCATAGATTGGAGCTCACTCACATCACACCCCAAACCACTTTAACACCCGGTAAGCAGCCTTAGCACAGGCAGGCTAAGTGGTCCATAACCCCCAGAGGCAGAACTCCTGGTAAATACTACAATATCAGACTCTGTTTCTGCCTTTTTCTCTAATTTTTAGTTTGATAAAAGTTGTGAGGCAGAAGGGACTTCCCAGGTGACTCTAGTGGTAAAGAATACACCTAGCAATGCAGAAGATATAAAAGACACAAGTTCAATCCCTGGGTTGGGAAGATCCCTGGAGGAAGGCATGGCAACCCACTCCAGTATTCTTCCCTGGAGAATCCCATGGACAGAGAAGCCATATGGGCTACAGTCCATGGGGTTACAAAGAGTCGAATATGACTGAAACAATTTAGCATGCACGCAAGTGAGGCAGAAGAGGTTATAGAAGTGAGATTTGCTTCTCAGTGTCTCTTCCATCTCAGAGAAATGAATATATATATTTTTAAGTATCAAACTTTTCTTAGTTAGACATCACGGTGCTGTGTTTGTCCACAAGGGAAGAAGAGAATTAATGCTCCTCACAGCATGAAGCCTCACAGATTGCAGTGCCAGCCTGCTGACACAGGTATGAGCTTGCCCTGCCTGACACAGAGCTGGCTGAGGTGCACAGTGTAGAGCCCCAGGGGGAGTCAGTTACCAAGACATACTGGGCTCTGCTTGCTGCTGAGAGCTGTCTGTCTGTGGAAGACACAGCCCCAAACACAGAAAAGGACAATCCCACATGCTGGTTTTAGAAAGAGAGAAGAAGGTGTGGAGTCCAGAACTCTGACCCCCTGGAGGAGCTCAGAAAATTTTCACCTGTAGCTGGAGATGTTCCTCTCATCTCTACTGCCTGCAGAAATTCTGAAGGCATCTTATAAACCATGAAAGCTTTCCTTAGAAGAAAGGAATCTTTGAACCCAAAGGGAACTACTCTAACAATATAATTGTGGAGAATATATTTTCATTATTAATTAACTCATTAATGTCTTTATTTGCACTTATCAGTCCCTAGTCTGGGCCAGTTTCTATATTAGAAATAAGGATGAAATAATAGGTGCAGTGTGGACCCTGTGTAGAGTTTAGGAAAGGAGAAGAAAGTAAAAACTATGAATTGCTCCATGACTGAATTTTACATACACTTTTCATCACCAATGACATGTTTTATACCAGACCCTTAACTACAAACATGAGAAGAGCCTCCTAGATGCTTCCTCATTACAGCCTGGCCTTGCGCTGGAGTCTGTGATGAAAAGGGTTTTGAAAGCTTTCTAAACTTTGGGAGGGAGTTGCCTACCCTCAAGGGAGGACCATGGGATCAGTCTGATGAGGAAGCTGACACCTGGGCCAGATCTCCAAGGAGAAGTGGGAAGTTATGAACTGGGTGGACAGTAGAGGAGGACCTTTCTGCAAAGCACAAGTAAGGCAGTCTGGGGACCTGGTCTGGCTCCCAGGAGCTCTGTCAAGAGCCAGTGGGTTCACCTTGTCACATCCACTCATGACTCACCTGGCCTGTCCCTGGGAGTGAGGCCTCAGAAGTGGTAGGTAGAAAAGCCAATTCTGACTTCACAGTTTCTTTGACTTGATTTTCATTGCTTTTATTATTATAATCATACATAATGACCTTCATCAGAGAATCCTGCCCCTCTGCCTGTTAAAATAAAGTGCCTTTGTTCAGAACCCTGTCCACATGTAGATGGCAGGAAGGAAGAAATTAATCCATCCCCTACCTGATGCTTGCCATTCTAGGGGATATGTGCAAGATTAATGGCCTTTTTATTTTGTCTCTTCAACACCCCCATCTCTAATCTCTAAAAGAATCTGGCATCCATATCCCATAAGATGGTTATGCCCAGGTTGGGACATATTCTATTCATTTCCAAATCCTTCCAGGTATCAGAACGTCTGCTTCAGACTCTGAGCTTCATAAAAGTTTGTTAACTGTGAATTAAGAAAACTGGAAAACTTTTCATCCTCACTGAGGAACAGACCTTCTATCAAACCTTAAGTCACTTTAAAGGAACAAAGTAAATTACAGAAACAAAAGTTTCACATGCAAATCAAACTGCACTGGGCAAAGTCTGCCTGGAAATTAAGCTCCAAGAATTCTAAAAAGAACGGCTTCTGTATCAGACCTGGCTTGTATTATCAGGGGTGTTTGTTCCATTGCCACTTATTGGTTGAAAAGTTAAACACTGGAGAAAAGGAAGCAAGATCCTCCAAGTTTTCAAAGTCAGCTGAAGCCAATATTCAAAGACATCAAGCAGCTGACATTTCACAGCTGTGGAATTAAGCAAATGTAATTTGCAGATCCTCTACAAGGTTTAGTAATAAAATGTAACTTTAAATATTACAGTCTCCAGAGAAACCCCACCATTGCTATATAGACTAAAAGCATCCTGAATGTCTCATTAATTTTTGCCTACTGAGAGACAAGATTTCTTTTAACCTATCTAAAGGAATTCAGTTAATGTCATTTGCTTCCAGCTGCCATCTTGTGAAATCCAAGAGTGGGCTTCAGTCTGAGTTGTGTTTCAGACTGCTCAGATGGTCTTTAAGATGTAGATGTGTTCTAGACTTGTGAGACTATTGTAATGTGTCTCAGGGAAGTAAGACAATAAATGAAATTATGACTAGGTTTCTAGAGTTGTATTGCTGTATCAAGACTCAGGGGGAAGGTAAGCAAGTGTCCTTTTTAACTTGTCAGCCTGTCAGAGTTGGGTTTCTGATTCTTCTAAGCAGCCCAGGCTCTGGGTGGAATTTCAATGGCCATCGATTAGTTTGTTTTGTTAATACTGAAACATCCATTTTGCTTCCCAGGTGGTGCTAGTGGTACAGATCTTGCTTGCCAATGCAGGAGATGTGAAAGATGCAGGTTTGATCCCTGGGTCCGGAAGATCGCCTGGAGGAGGAAATGGCAACCCATTGCAGTGTCCTGTCCAGGAGAACCCCATGGACAGAGGAGCCTGGCAGGCTATAGTCCATAGGGTCACAAAGAGTCAGATATGACTGAAGTTACTTAGCACTCAACCATTCATCTCAGAATGTAAAGAACTATGTACAGAGAATCTGTGTTGTATGAGGATATTATCTATAGATCTGGGGTTCAGAGGGTTTCGGTTTCTCCTTTTAATAATTGTACTTGGCTGATCTCATTAATGGTCTTCTGGTATCTGCATGTTTGTTTATGTAATTTTATAATCTCTGATTACAAGCTAAACCATGTAAGTTGCTTTGACAAAGGAAGCGATGGTATCAAGACTGACACAAGAAAATTCTTGACAAAGTGCTTATGTATTTCATTTCTTGCTTGCTTCTCTGCCATTGCTATTAATCAACAATAACAGAATTCTTCCAAATCCAGTGAGATAAATGGGAGGTGAGACATTTACACAGAACAGTTTCACAGAGAAGACCAACTTGTCCTAGCTGAGTCATTCTGAACCAGATATGTGAGTGAGCCCAGCCAAGAGTAGCAGACTTGTCTGCTCAATCTGCCACTGAGCATAGACACAAGAGACCAGGGGAACCACCCAGCCACCTCATTGACTTGGGAGGCATAGTAAATGCTCATTATTCTTAGCCTCTGAGTTTTAGAGCAGTTTGTTACACAGAAATAGACAGTGAAACACTAACTATGAGGATGTAAGCAAAGTAATATGACATCACACACACATGCACAAACACACAGACGTGTGCATGCTCATCTCTTTGTATTGTTTTGAGTACTAAGATAATATACCCAAAACTGAGGTATCTAAAACATAGAAGTCACTCTATCTGTTATCCTGCAGTTTCATATTCATATGGGTTTCTCTAATCCCTCTTCTATTCAAAAGAGTTTTCTGTTTGCTACTTGATAAAGTTCAAATTTACTGATGAGCTATTCAAAAGATTCTATCCCATATATATTTCTCTATTTCCTCTATTTCTATTGTTGTCAACTCTACTCAGAGAATATTGTTTATTAGAAGAGAGATGGTAAGACTGAAAGCATTTTCATTTGAACACGTGTGGCATGATTTTTCAAGCATGGTACTGAATGCTCTATATACATGATCTCATTTAATTCATTCCACTGGATAAGTGTGGCCATGTCACTTTGTTAGTAAGTATACTGAGACTTGGAGAAATTAAGGAGCCAGTAATTAGTGGCTAAACAGGGGGTTGAGCACATAAGGGTGGGGCATTAAAACAGGCGCTTTCGGAAATATTCCCAAAAGTCCTAAAATTTATGTGGACTGGACCAAGTTAAAACACCAAGGAGATTGTAGATATAATCTCAGTCAGAACTCTGTGGACAATGAAAGTGAAGTGAGCATTAAGTGAAGAGTTCTCAAAATTTTAGAACTTACTTCTTGGAGATACTGTGCCAAGGGATTGGATGGGGGAATATATATAATGGATATTGAGCCAAAAGTTAAAATATTAGCATATATTCTGGGAGAATGTGTTCCTTGAGAAGAAATGTAAAATAAGTGGATAAGGACTTGTATCTCCTGGCTTGGTGTTCAGGATCCAAAAGGGAGAGTTTTAGTAGACAGGTTTATAATGTGACAGTAAATCAGTCAAGTGGGCCTTAGGAAGCATCACTATGAACAAAGCTAGTGGAGGTGATGGAACTCCAGTTAAACTAATTCAAACCCTAAAAGATGATGCTGTGAAAGTGCTTCATTCAATATTCCAGCAAATTTGGAAAACTCAGCAGTGACCACAGGTATGGAAAAGGTCAGTTTTCATTCCAATCCCAAAGAAAGGCAATACCAAAGAATGTTCAATCTATGACAAAGTTGCACACATCTCACACTCTAGCAAAGTAATGCTCAAAATTCTCCATGCCAGGCTTCAACAATACGTGAACTGTGAACTTCCAGATGTTCAAGCTGGATTTAGAAAAGGCAGAAATCAAATTGCCAACATCTACTGGAAATTCAAAAAAGCAAAAGAGTTCCAGAAAAACATTTACTTATGATTTGTTGACTATGCCAAAGCCATTGACTGTGTGGATCACAACAAACTGTGGGAAATTCTTCAAGAGAAGGGAATACCAGACCACCTCACCTGCCTCCTGAAAAATCTGTATGCAGGTCAGGAAGCAACAATTAGAACTGGACATGGAACAACAGACTGGTTCCAAATTGGGAAAGGAGTACGTTAAGGATGTACACTGTCACCCTGCTTATTTAACTTATATGCAGAGTACATCATGAGAAATGCCAGCTGGATGAAGCACAAGCTGGAATCAAGATTGCTGGGAATATTGATTATGCAGATGACATGACCCTTATAGCAGAAAGCAAGAAGGATCTGATGAGCCACTTGATTAAAGTAAAAGAGGAGAGTGAAAATTTTGACTTAAAACTCAAAGTTCAGAAAACTAGGATCATGGCATCCAGTCCCATCACTTCATGGCAAATAGATGGGGAAGCAATAGAAACAGTGAGAGACCTTACTTTGAGGGATCCAAAATCACTGCAGATGGTGACTGCAGCCATGAAATTAAAAGACGCTTGCTCTTTGCAAAATAAGCTATGACCAACCTAGAAAGCATATTAAAAAGCAGAGACATTACTTTGCCAACAAAGGTCCATCTAGTCAAAGCTATGGTTTTCCATTAGTCATGCATGATGTGAGTTGGACTATAAAGAAAGCTGAGCACTGAAGAATTAATGCTTTTGAACTATGGTGTTGGAGAAGACTTGAGAGTCCCTTGGACTGAAAGGAGATCCAACCAGTCCATCCTAAAGGAGATCAGTCCTGGGTGTTCTTTGGAAGGACTGATGTTGAAGCTGAAACTCCAATATTTTGGCCACCTGATGTGAAGAATTGGCTCATTGGTAAAGACTCTGATGCTGGGAAAGATTGAAGGCAGAAGGAGAAGTGGATGACAGAGGATAAGATGGTTGGATGGCATCACTGACTTGATGGACATGAGTTTGAGCAAGCTCCGGAAGTTGGTGATGGACAGGGAGGCCTGGCATGCTGCAGTCCATGGTGCTGCAAAGAGTTGGACACCACTAAGTGACTGAACTGACTGACTGAGATCTGTGTTGAAGTCTTACTACTCCCCTCATGTTTTTACCTACTCTCATCCATTCTAATAATAATTTTAAAAAGTGCATAGAGCTTTCTCTTTTAAATAAAATCACAACTTTTCTACTACAAATCTACTTGAAATTATGGTTTTTCTCTGGATATGTGTGCATGAGTGGCATTTCTGGATTATACAGTAGCTCTATTGGAAAACAGTTTTTTAAGAAATCTCCATACTGTTTTCCATAGTGGCTGTACCACTTTACATTCCTACCAACAGTGTAGGAGGGTTTCCTTTTCTCCATAACTTCTCCAACATTTACTATTTGTAGATATTTAGATAATGGCCATTCTGACCTGTGTGAGGTGATACCTTGTAATTTTGATTTGCATTTCTCTAATAACTATTGATATTGAGTATCTTTTCATGTGCCTTTTGGCCATCTGTATGTCTTTGGAGAAATGTCTATTTAGGTTTTCTGCCCATTTTTTGTTTGGGTTGTTTTTATGATATCTAGTTGCATAAGCTGTTTGTATAGTTTGGAGGTTAATATATACACTACTATGTATAAAATAAGCTTTTCGTGGTAGCTCGGCTGGTAAAGAATCTACCTGCAATGTGGGAGACCTGAGTATGATCCCTAGATTGGGAAGATCCCCCTGAGAAGGGAACAGCTACCCACTCCAGTATTCTGGCCTGGACAGTTCCATGAACTGTAGGCCATGGGTCTGAAAGAGTCAGTCATGACTGAGTGACTTTCACTTTAATGTATAAAATAGATAATTAATGAGAACCTACTGTAGTACAGGGAGCCATATTGAATGCTCCATGGTGACATAAATGAGAAGGAAATTCACAAAAGAAGGAATATATGTACACATATAACTGATTCACTTTACTATACAGCAGAAACTAACACAACATTGTAAAGAAACTATATTCCAATAAAAATTATAAGAAACAAAATACCTCACTTATGCCATCTGCTAAAAAACCATAAATTCTTCTATTGCCTTATTTATTATATTTTTAAACTCTTTTATTTTGAAATAAAGTTTTATATAAAACTGCAAAAAAAAATTTCCAAAGAATTCCTGTGCAACATTCATCAGCCTCTCCCAGTGTTAATATCTTGCAAAGCTATCCTTCAGTTTTCAAGCCAGGACACTAACACTGATGCAACCCAAAGGGCTTATTCAGATTTCACCAGTCATACTAATTTGTGTCCAAAATGCAGCACTTGTATACAATCTCAAAAACGACAGAATGATCTCTGTTCATTTCCAAGGCAAACCATTCAATATCACGATAATCTAAGTCTATGCCCTGACCAGTAATGCGGAAGAAGCCGATGATGAACGGTTCTATGAAGACCTGCAAAACCTTCTAGAACTAACACCAGAAAAGATGTCCTTTTCATTATAGGGGACTAGAATGTAAAAGTAGGAAGTCAAGAAATATCTGTAATAACAGGGAAATTTGGCCTTGAAGTTCAGAATGAAGCAGGGCAAAGGCTAACAGAGTTTTGCCAAGAGAACATACTGGTCACAGCAAACACCCTCTTCCAACAGCACAAGAGAAGACTGTACACATGGACATCACTAGATGGTCAATACCGAAATCAGATTGATTATACTTTTTGCAGCCAAAGATGGAGAAGCTCTACACATTCAGTAAAAATAAGTCTGGGGGCTGACTGTGGCTCAGATTATGAACTACTTATTGCCAAATTCAGACTTAAGATGAAGAAAGTATTGAAAACCACTAGACCATTCAGGTATGACCTAAATCAAACCCCTTATGATTATACAGTGGAAGTGAGAAATAGATTCAAGGAATTAGATCTTATAGACAGAGTGCCTGAAAACTATGGATGGAGGTTTGTGACATTGTACAGGAGGCAAGGATCAAGACCATCCCCAAGAAAAAGAAATGCAAAAAGCAAAATGGTTGTCTGAGGAGGCCTTACAAATAGCTGTGAAAAGAAGAGAAGTGAAAAACAAAGGAGAAAGGGAAAGATTTACCCGTTTGAATGCAGAGTTCCAAAGAATAGCAAAGAGAGATAAGAAAGCCTTCTTCAGTGATCAGTGCAAAGAAATAGAGGAAAACAATACAATGGGAAAGATTAGAGATCTCTTCAAGAAAATTAGAGATACCAAGGGAACATTTCATGCAAAGATGGGCTCTAAAGGAGAGAAATGCGATGGACCTAACAGAAGCAGAAGATATTAAGAAGAGGCGGCAAGAATACACAGAACTATACAAAAAAGATCTTCATGACCCAGATAATCACGATGGTGTGATCACTGACCTAGAGCCAGACATCCTGGAATGTGAAGTCAAGTGGGCCTTAGGAAGCATAACTGAAAACAAAGCTAGTGGAGATGATGGAATTCCAGTTGAAATATTTCAAATCCTGAAAGATGGTGCTGTGAAAGTGCTGCACTTAATATGCCAGCAAATTTGGAAAACTCAGCAGTGGCCATGGGACTGGAAAAGGTCAGTTTTCATTCCAATCCCAAAGAAAGGCAATGCCAAAGAATACTCAAACTACCACACCATTGCATCTCACATGCTTGTAAAGTTAATGCTCAAAATTCTCCAAGCCAGGCTTCAATAGTTCATGAACTGTGAAATTCCAGATGTTCAAGATGGATTTAAGAAAGGCAGAGGAACCAGAGATCAAATTGCCAACATCCACTGGATCATCGAAATACAAAAGAGTTTCAGAAAAACATCTACTTCTGCTTTATTGACTATGCCAAAGCTGTTGACTGTGTGAATCACAACAAACTGTGGAAAATTCTTCAAGACATGTGAATACCAGACCACCTGATCTGCCTACTGAGAAATCTGTATGCACATCAAGAAGTGACAGTTAGAACTGGACACGGAACAACAGACTGGTTTCAAGTTGGGAAAGGAGTATATCAAGGATGTATATTGTCACCCTGCTTATTTAACTTATATGCAGAGTACATCATGAGAAACGCTGGGCTGGATGAAGCACAGGTGGGAATCAAGATTGCCAGGAGAAATATCAATAACCTCAGATATGCAGATGACACCCTGCTTATGACAGAAAGTGAAGGAATGCAAAATCTCTTGATGAAAGTGAAAGAGGAGAGTGAAAAAGTTGACTGAAAACTCAACATTCAAAAAACTAAGATCATGGCCTTTGGTCCCATCACTTTGTGGCAAACAGATGGGGAAACAATGGAAATAGTGATAGACTTTATTTTTCTTAGCTCCAACATCACTGCAGATGGTGATTGCAGCCATGAAATTAAAAGACGCTTGCTTCTTGGAAGAAAAGCTATGAAACACCTAAATGTCATTTTAAAAAGCAGAGATTACTTTGCCAACAAAGTCCCTCTAGTCAAAGCTATGGTTTTCCAGTAGTTATGTATGGATGTGAGAGTTGACTGTAAAGGAAGCTGAGTGCCGACGAGTTGGTGATTTTGAAAAGTGGTGTTAGAGAAGACTCTTGAGAGTCCTTGGATAGCAAGGAGATGATGCAACCAGTCCCTCCTAAAGAAAATCAATCCTGAATATTCTTTGGAAGGAATGATGCTAAAGCTGAAACTCCAATACTTTGGCCACCAGATGTAAAGAACTGACTCATTCGTTGGAAAAGACCCTGATGCTTGGAAAGATTGAAGGCAGGAGGAGAAGGGGATGACAGAGGATGAGATGGTTGGATGGCATCACCCAGTCAATGGACATGATTTCATAGGCTCCAGGAGTTGGTGATGGACAGGGAAGCCTGGAGTGCTACAGTCAATGGGGTCACCAAGAGTTGGACACAACTGAGCTACTGAACTGAACTAATGTGTGTGTATGTATATGTGTGTGACTGTGTGTAATTTTAACACATGTAGCTTTGTGGAATCATCACCATTATCTACATACTTAACTGTCAAATTACTACAGTATCTGCTCAGATATCCTCTATAGCCTCACCTACCCTGACAGTCACTTCTCTGTTTTTCACATCTGCAGCTTTGTTATTTCATGTATTATCTTCTATAAGACATCCTGCAGTTTGAGTTATCTTGAGATTTTTTTTTTCATTCACCATAACTTCTATGAGGTTCACCCATATCATATGTCTATAAATAATTTGTTTATATTTAGTAATAGGGATAATCCATGCTGCTGCTGCTGCTGCTGCTGCTAAGTCGCTTCAGTTGTGTCCGACTCTGTGCGACCCCATAGACAGCAGCCCACCAGGATCCCCTGTCCCTGGGATTCTCCAGGCAGGAATACTGGAGTGGGTTGCCATTTCCTTCTCCAGTGCCTGAAAGTGAGAAGTCAAAGTGAAGTTGCTCAGTCGTGTCTGACTCAGCGACCCCATGGACTGCAGCCTACCAGGCTCCTCCGTCCATGGGATTTTCCAGGCAAGAGTATTGGAGTGGGGTGCCACTGCCTTCTCCTAATCCATGCTATGGATATACAAATTTATTTATCCATGCAGGACATTTAGGTGGTTTCCAATTAAGTCTATTTACAAATACACCTGATGTAAGCGTTTGTTTATAAATATCTGCCTGGAAATAATCTTTAATTCCTTTAGGATATATGCCCAAGAGGCAATTGCTGGGTTGTATGGAAATTTCATCTTTACATTGAAAAGGAACTGTTGAGCTATTTTCCAGAACAGTTGTACTATGTTACATCCTTAACATTAATGTATGAGAGATCTAGTTTCTTGGGCATCTTCACAAGCACATAGTAATCATTTTTATTTTATTTTATTCTGATGGGTATGTAACATCTCTCATGTTTTTTTTTTTCATTTATCTAACTAATAATGATGTTAAACATCTTTTCATTTACTTTTATGACATTTATATAATGTGCTTCTTCAGTGAATTGTCTGCATTTCTTTGCCCATTTTCTTTTGAATCCCTTGGGTTTTATTGCTGAGTTTTGAGTCTTTTATCACATGAATAATTGGCAAATATTTCTCAAGCTGTAGTTCATATTTTTATACTCAACAGAATACTTCACAGAGGAAAAGTTTTTAATTTTCATAAAGTTCAATTTATCAATTTTTCTTTTTAAGTATAATACAAATGGTTTCATGTCTAATAGTTTTCATAGTTTTATTCTAGAAGTTTTACAGTTTTATATTTTATATTTAAAATTGATGATCCATTTTGAGTTAATTTTAATGTAAAGTGTGAAGCCAAGATTCACTTTTATGCTTATGAATATCCAAATACTGTTGAATATTTATTGAAAGGCTGTTTCTCTTCAATTGAGTTCCTTTAGCTCGTTTGTTGAAAATTAATAGGGCATATTTGTGTTGATCTGTTTCTGGGTTTTCTGTTGATCCCTGAATATCCCTCTGCTAATACCACAACACTTTGATCACTGCAATTATATAGCAAGTCTTAATGTGAGAAAGAGTGATTTCTCCATGTTTATACTTTTGAAACTTGTTCTAGCTATTCTAGAGTATTTCCCTTTCTTATAACTTTTAGAACATGTTTGTCTACAAGAAACACCTTGCTGAAATTTCAATATTAATTTTATTAAACCTACATTTCAGTTTAGGAAGCATTGACTTCTTTACTATGTCAAGCCATCCACTCCTGGAACACTGCATTTCATGAAACATTTAGGTCTTCCTTGATTTTTTTCATTAGCAATTTGTAATTTTTATCAGATAGATCTGTGCAGGTTTCATCATATTTATACTTCTAATTCATTTTTTAAGCAAGTATTGAATTTCTAAATAGGTTTCCACTTGTTCATTCCATTTGTTCATCAGTGTATAGAAATGCAATTGATTTTTGTGTTTATTGTTTTAAACTTTTTTTATTTTGTATTGGAGTATAATTGATTAATAATGTCATTTTAGTTTCAGGTATACAGCAAAGTGATTCAGTTATGCATATACATATATCTATTCTTTTTGTAATTCTTTCCCCATTTAGTTTGTTACATAATATTGAGATTTCCCTGTGCTATACAGTAGATCTTTATTGGTTATCCATATGAAAAATAGTAGTGGATACATGTCATCTCAAACTCCCTGATGACCCCTCCTCCCCTACACTTCTCCTTGAAAACCATAAGTTCATATATATCCACAGAAAAACATTATCTAAGAGAATATATGCACCCTAATTCCATTGCAGTCTGCTTTACAGTAGCCAAGACATGGAAGCAACCTACATGTCCATCAACAGAGGAATGAATAAAGAAGATGTGATGCATACATGCAATAGAATATTACCCATCCTTTAAAAAATAAAATAATGTCATTTGTAGCAACACTGAAGGACCTAGTGATTGTTATACTGGGTGAATGGAGTCAAACAGAGAATGAGAAATAGTGTGAGATATCACTTATATGTGGTATATTAAAAACAATGTTTAAAAAACTTATTTACAAAAGAGAAACAAACTCAGATGTCGTATGATTATCTTATATCTTATGACCTAATTTAACTCAGTTATTGGTTCTGCAAGTCATTGGTCCCTAACTTTTTACCTTCATTCTTTAGCATCATCTCTTTGCTTGTTGTATAATTTCCGTGGTATTAGGGCTTCCCCTGTGGCTCAGCTGGTAAAGAATCCTCCAGCAATGCAGGAGACCTGGGTTCAATCCCTGGGTTGGGAAGATCTTCTGGAGAAGGGAAGGCTACCCACTCCAGTATTCCAGCCTGGAGAATTCCATGGACTGTATAGTCCATGGGGTCGCAAAGAGTCGGACATAACTGAGCTACTTTCACTTTCACTTTTGTTGGATTTAGAGAGATGCAAACAAGACTGCTTGTCAGAAAAAGTAAGTCTTTTCCACTTTGTTTTGGAACTGATCAAGAATATTTTTTGCCTTTTGTAAATATTTTTAGCTGTGGTCTGGTATGGGGAAGTGGTTGATATTCCCATTTAGTTGCTGGACTCAGTATGAACCGTATCTCAAGAAAGAGAAAGAAAAAAGCTACCTATCCATTGCTGTTTAGTCCTTAAGTCACATCTGACTCTTTGAGATCTCATGGACTGTAGCCTACCAGTCTCCTCTAACCATGGAATTCCCAGGCAGAATACTGGAGTGGGTAGCCATTTCCTTCTCCAGGGGATGAGAAGGAAACCACATCTCCTGCATTGGCAGGTGGGTTCTTTACCACTGAGCCACCAGGGAAGCTACTACCTATACATAGCAACTATGAAAATCTTTCCCCATACCTATTTTGCAACATCTGGAATTAATTATTTTCCCCTTGAACTGATGTGTCAGTCTTTAAAGTTATCCTTCCTTGTAGTAAAAGATACCTACAATTTTTAGTCATTAACATTGTGGTAAAGATAGATTAGTTGGCCACTATAGTCACTGCCAGCTGGAGACTGCGAGGTTTAAAGATTTTCTCAAACAATAAATGGAAGAATTCTTAGATAGCAGATGTTTTCTGAAAGAAAAAAAGTTAAATAAGCTTTTCAAAAAGAAGAAAAAATTATATAGAACAGCAACTTGAATCTATATAAAGCAAGGAAGAGCATCAGAGAAGGAATAAATGAAGATAAAGTAAATATTCATTGTTTTTTAATCTTTGGGGCTTCCCTGGTGGCTCAGACGGTAAAGCGTCTGCCTGCAATGCGGGAGACCCGGCTCGATTCCTGGGTCGGGAAGATCCCCTGGAGAAGGAAATGGCAATCCACTCCAGCACTCTTGCCTGGAAAATCCCATGGACAGAGGAGCCTGATAGGCTACAGTCCATGGGGTCACAAAGAGTCGGACAGGACTGAGCGACTTCACTTTCACTTTTTAATCTTAATTGATTTAAAAGATAACTGATTGATTAAAGCAAGAATAGTGATAACGTACTGGATAATTTAGCACATGAATAAGTAAAATGAATCACAGCAATGTCCCAGGGGATGGAAGGGGAAAATTGTAACTATAAGACAACTATACTACACATTTAATGGTATAGTCTTTTACTATTTGAAGGCTTACTGCGGTTAGTTAAGAATTTACAGAGTAAACTCCAAGAAAATTGTTATTTTTAAAGTGTAAATGACATTTGCCAGGAGACAAAGTGAAGTCATATAAAATGCCCAAAACAGAAGAAGGCAGAAAAGGAGGGGAAAAGAAACAAAGAGCAAATGTAGTGAATAGAAAATAGTTACAAGAAGGGAGACATTGATCTAGCTACATCAATAGTCACTTAAACTGTAAATGATATAAATATACCAATTAAAACATAGAGAAATCCAGAGTGGATTAAAAAAATAAACCCAACTATATGTTAGTATAAGAATCCAATTTTAAATCCAGAGATTCAGGTTAAAAATAACATTTGCCCTGCTAACATTTAATCAACAGAGAGCTGTAGTAGCTCTATTGTTTAAACAAAGCAGACTTCAGAACAAGGAAAATTATCAGGATTAAAGAGGGACATTGCTTAATTTTAAAGAATCAGTTTTCTAAGAAAAACAAAACAGTGATCCTAAATGTGTATGTATTTAACAAAAAAGCATAAAAATATGTGAAAAATTACTAACAGAAGTGAAAGGAAAATCAGACAAATCCTCTTTTAGCTGGTTGCTTCAACATGTCTCTCATTAATACACAGAAAAGCAGACAAAAATAAGAAAAAAACAAAAACAAAACTGTAGGGATATAGATGAGCAACACTAATTGACACAATATAATTGACCCTTATAGACTAGGTCATATATCAACAGCAAAATGCACATTTTTGTCAAGCTAACATGGAAAGTTCAACAAGGTAGACCATGCATGCTAAGTCATTTCAGTCATGTCTGACTCTTTATGATCCTATGGACTGTAGCTCACCAAGTTCCTCTGTCCACGGGATTTTCCAGTCAAAAATACTGGAGTGGGCTGTCATGCCCCTCTCCAGGGGATCTTCCTTAGCCAGGGATAGTACCCACATCTCCTGCATTGGCAGACAGGTTCTTTACCACTAGCACCACCCTGGAAAGCCCCAATATAGACCATATGCTGGATCACAAAAAACACCCAAATTTAAAATAATAGAAATTGTTTCCAGATAATTTAAGGTTCTTTCCTTGTCATGAGAGAATTTGGAGATGAAGTAATAGGTAAGAACTTGCTTTATTTAGAGAGAAATAGGCTCCACAGACAGAGCAGGGGCCATCTCAGAAAGTGAGAGGCTCTGGAATATGGCATGGATAGTTTTCCTGGGTTAGGTAATTTCATAGGATAATTTAAGTGGGTGGATTATTTCAATTATTTGGGGGATTTCCAGGAATTGGGCCACACCCACTATTTAACCTATTATGGTCAGTCTCAAAACAATCATGGGTCTTTCTGGATATGTCATTTAGCTAATGTATTATAATGAATGTATAATGAGGGTCAAGGTCTACTGGAAGTCAACTCTTTCACCATCTTAGATATGTGCATGAGAAGTCACTTCAGTTGTGTCTGATTCTTTGTGACCCCATGGACTATAGACCTCCAGGGTCTTCTGTCTATGGGATTCTCCAGGCAAGAATACTGGAGTGGGTTACCATGCCCTCCTATAGGGGATCTTCATAACCCAGGGATCGAACCCACATCTGGTACATCTCCTACATTGGCAGGCAAGTTCTTTATCATTAATGCTACCTGGGAAACTCATCTTAGACCTATGTACTTCTAACCATACTTTGTCACTATGTCACCATAGTCCTATGGCTATACCACTCTTTTAAATGTTGTGCCCTGCTCAATTTCCTCCTGTTTCAAAACCATACAGAGTACATTTATAGATGACAATGAAAATAAATTAGAAGTCAAGAGCAAAAAGAAAGCTGGAAACTCCCCTAATACTTGGAGATTAAATAACACACATTTGAGAGAAATTTTAAAATATTTTAAACAAAACAAAAATGCAACTCATCAGAATGGGAGGAAGGGCAGCTAGAACAATATTGAAAGGAATATTTATGCCATTAAGTTCATTATATTAGTGTAAGTGAGAAAAACTTGCCACTCTAAAATGTCTCTATGACATGTGGATTATTTTGAGCTGAAACAGACAAGGCCCAAAAGACTCAGGAAGAAACTTTTTGACCTTCCTCCTGTTTAAAGAATGTATTAGAGGGCCTGTACCAGGAAGAGAGCTAATACCATACGTAACCAGAGGATAAGCTAGATTTATAAACAGAAAGGAATCTAGCAAAGTCTGTTTGTTAAAATTCTTCTCTGTGTCTAATTGTCTCTGATGGCCCTGCAGAGGTTTGTTTATCAAACATTTGCTTTTCCATCTCCATGTGAATTACCTTTTTCCCCTTCAGAAGTCACAAACCCCTGCACCAAACATCCTCTTTGTCTTCACTTGAAGATGGCATTTAAGGCAAAGCTTTCAATCATTTTGGTTAGTTACTCAGTTATTTTGAATTTCTTCCAAGAATACATATTATATAAATATTATTTAGCTTTCTTTTATCTGTATCATGCCAATTTAGTTCTTAGACCAGCCAGAAGTACCTGGAAGGGTAGCTGAAATTTTCTTTCTCTCTGACATTAGAAAATAAAAAACCTAATATCAATTACCTGAGCTTCTACTTCAAGATATTAAGGAAAAAATAAGGAAGTTAAATTTCAACATTCAGAAGAAAGAAAATAATTAAAACTAGAAGAAAAATGAATGAAATTGGAAATAAAGCAACAACAACAAATAGAAAAACAACAAAACCAAACTCTAGGTTTTTTTTAAAAAAGAACAATAACATTGAAAATTCTCTTGCTTATCTAATCAAGAGAAAAAGAGATAAGACATAAGTTACTAGTATCAGGAATGAAAGAGGATTCAATCATCACTGATTCCATGGGCACTAAATGGATAAAAAGGGAATACTATGAAGAATACTTGGAAGAAAAGTTATGACCAACCTAGATAGCATATTCAAAAGCAAAGGCATTACTTTGCCAACAAAGGTCCGTCTAGTCAAGGCTATGGTTTTTCCAGTGGTCATGTATGGATGAAAGAGTTGGACTGTGAAGAAAGCTGAGCACCGAAGAATTGATGCTTTTGAACTGTGGTGTTGGAGAAGACTCTTGAGAGTCCCTTGGACTGCAAGGAGATCCAACCAGTCCATTCTGAAGGAGATCAGCCCTGGGATTTCTTTGGAAGGAATGATGCTAAAGCTGAAACTCCAGTACTTTGGCCACCTCATGTGAAGAGTTGACTCATTGGAAAAGACCCTGATTCTGGGAGGGATTGGGGGCAGGAGGAGAAGGGGACGACAGCGGATGAGATGGCATCACTGACTTGATGGACGTGAGTCTGAGTGAACTCTGGGAGTTAGTGATGGACAGGGAGGGCTGGCGTGCTGCAATTCATGGGGTTGCAAAGAGTCGGACACGACTGAGTGACTGAACTGAACTGAACTGATGAACAATTTTGGGATTCCCAGGGGGCTCTTTGGTAAAGAATCCACCTGCCAATGCAGGAGATATGAACTTGATCCCTGGGTCAGGAATATCTCCTGGAGAAGGAAATGGCAACCCACTCCAATATTCTTGCCCAGGAAATCCCATAGACAGAAGAGCCTGGCAGGCTACAGTACATAGGGGTCACAAAAAAGTCAGACACAACAGCAATTAATAAAACAACAGCATGAACAGTTTCATGGTCACAAATTTGAAAACTTAGATGAAACAGACCAATTCCTAGAAAGAGTCACACAACTAAAACCTATTCCAGGAGAAATGAATAACTACTGAATAAGTATGAATAACTTGAATATATATTAAGTATAATATATATAAATACTATTAAAGAAATGAGATTAATAATTAGAATCTTTCAAAGCCCAAAAAGTTTCATTGAAGAATTCTATAAATATTTTGTGTGAATTCATAATAATAATAATAAAAACTAACTTTTAAAAAATGAATGGATAAGAAAGCAGTGGTACATATACACAACAGAGTATTACTCAGCCATTAAAAAGAATACATTTGAATCAGTTCTAATGAGGTGGATGAAACTGGAGCCTATTATACAGAGTGAAGTAAGCCAGAAAGAAAAACACCAATACAGTATACTAACACATACATATGGAATTTTAAAAGATGCTGACAATAACCCTGTAAGCGAGACAGCAAAAGAGACACAGATGTATAGAACAGTCTTTTGGACTCTGTGGGAGAGGGCGAGGGTGGGATGATTTAGGAGAATGGCATTGAAACATGTATAATTCCATATATGAAACAAATTGCCAGTCTAGGTCCAGTGCATGATACTGGATGCTTGGGGCTGGTGCACTGGGACAAACCAGAGGGATGGTATGGGGAGGGTGGAGGGAGAGGGGTTCAGGATGGGAACACGTGTATACCTGTGGTGGATTCATGTTGATGTATGGCAAAACCAATACAATATTGTAAAGTAATTAACCTCCAATTAAAAAAAAATAAAATAATAATAATAATAAAATAAAATCTAAAAAAAATAAAAATGTAGGTTTAAAAAACGCTCTAAGTTAATAAAGGAATATGTGAAAACATAGAGCTAACATCATATTCAAAGATGAGCAACTGAATACTTTCTCTCCTAAGATAGGGAGAAAGACAGGATGTCTTATGTCACCAGGCCAATTCAACATTGTCCCAGAAGTCCTATTTAGAGTAATAAGCCAAGAGAGAGAAATAAAGGAAACATAGATTGAAAAGGACAAAAGAAAACTGTTTATTCCTTGATAATGTTATAGGCCATATAGAAAGCCCCAGGGAATCTACAAAACTTCTTAGAAATAATAAGCTAGTATAACAAATTTGTAGGATGCAAGGTCAATATACAAAATTTAGTTGCTTTCCTGTATATCAGTAATAAACAACTGGATTCTGAAATTAAAGAAACATTATTTTTTACAATAGTGTCAGAAAAAAAGGTGCTCAAGTATAAATTTAACAAATTATGCATGGGATCATGGAATTTAGAAAGATGGTAACGATAACCCTGTATACGAGACACTGATGTATAGAACAGTCTTATGGACTCTGTGGGAGAAGGAGAGGGTGGGAAGATGTGGGAGAATGGCATTGAAACGTGTAAAATATCATGTATGAAACGAGATGCCAGTCCAGGTTCAATGCACGATACTGGATGCTTGGGGCTGATGCACTGGGACGACCCAGAGGGATGGTATGGGGAGGGAGGAGGGAGGAGGGTTCAGGATGGGGAACACATGTATACCTGTGGCGGATTCATTTTGATATTTGGCAAAACTAATACAATTATGTAAAGTTTAAAAATAAAATAAAATTAATTAAAAAAAATAAAAATGTTTACTGGAAAAAAAAAACCCTACAAATATTAATAAAATAAGCCTTGACACAGACCTTTATGCAAAAATGAACTGAAAATGAATCATACATCTAAAGGTAAAATGAAAACATAAACTTTCTTGCATAAAACACAAGAAAAAAATCTCTATGACTTTGGATTTGGTATTGAGCTTCTAGATAAAACACTAAAGTATAATCCATAAAATAATAATTAGATGTGTAATACTTTATTAAAACTAAAAGCTAATTCTCTGAAAAAAATGATTTTGAGAAAAGACAAATGATTTATTGGGATATTGGGGTATATGTGTATATATACACATATATTTGTATAGCATCTGTGTGAGCTCAGTTGCTCAGTCATGTTTGGCTCTTTTGCAACTCCATGGACTGTAGCCCACCAGGCTCCCTTGTCCAAGGGATTTCCTGGGCAAGAATAAATGGTGGATTGCCACTGTATAGTACAATACTGTCTTATTCTATTTGATACCATGAGGATAGAGAGATAGATGACAAGATGCTTTTGTCAAAACTCATAGAATTTGAAGCACAAATAATGAAACTTGATGTGTACAAATTTAAAAATCATTTAGGAGTTTGGGGAATTCAGGGTGGGATACAGATAACAAACTGAATCAAACTGTTTTACAAGTGTATGATGCATCCTTACTGAAGGGGAGTTGGGAAAACGTGTTGACTTAATTAACCTTGAAAATGAGTCCAGTTTTTTGTAGTATCCAGTTCTTTGTGAACCCATGGACTCCAGCATGACCAGCTTCCCTATTCTTCTCTATTTTCCAGAGTTTCCTCAAGCTCATGTCCATTAAGTCAGTGATGCCATCCAACCACCTCATCCTCTGTAATCCCCTTCTCCTCCTGCTCTCAATCTTTCCCAGCATCAGGGTTTTTTCCAATGAGTCAGCTCTCCCATTAGGTGGCCAAAGTATGGAAGCTTCAACTTCAGCACCAGTCCTTCCAGTGAATATTCAAGGTTGATTTCCTTTACGACTGACTGGTTTGATCTCCTTTCTGTCCAAGGGACTCTCAAGAGTCTCCTATAACATCACAGTTCAAAAGTGTCAATTCTTCGGCACTCAGCCTTCTTTATGGTCCAACCCTCACATCCATACATGACTACTGGAAAAACCATAGCTTTCACTATACAGACCTTTGTCCGCAAAATAATGTCTCTGCTTTTTAATATAATGTATAAGTTTGTCATAGCTTTCCTTCCAAGGAGCAAGTGTGTTTTAATTTCATAGCTGGAATCACTGTCTGCAGTGGTTTTGGATCCAAGAAAATAAAGTCTGTCACTGTTTTTTTTTTTGGGGGGGAAAGGTGTTTACAATTTTTCCTCATCTATTTGCCATGAGGTGATGGGACTGAATGCCGTGATTTTATTTTATTTTTTTTAATGTTGAGTTTTAAACTAGCTTTTCCACTCCCCTCTTTCACCTTCATCAAGGGGCTCTTTAGCTCCTTTTCATTTTCTGCCATTAGGATGGTATTATCTGCATATCTGAGGTTGCTGATATTGCTTATAGCCATCTTGATTCCAGCTTGAATTTCATCCAGCCTGGCATTTAACATGATGTACTTTCACCGACTCGATGGACATGAGTTTGAGCAAGCTCCAAGAGTCGGTGATGGACAGGGAAACCTGGCATGCTGCAGTCCATGGGGTCACAAAGAGTCGGACATGACTGAGTGACTGAACTGAACTTTGCATGTAAGTTAAATAAACAGGGTGACAATATACACCCTTGATGTACTCCTTTCACAATTTTGAATGAGTCTATTGTTCCATGTCTGGTCCTAACTGATGCTTCTTGACCTGCATACAAATTTCTCTGGATGCAGATAAGGTGGTCTAGTATTCCCATATCTTTCAGAATTTTTGACAGTTCTTTCTGCACAGTCAAATGCTTTCTTATAGTCAATGAAGCATAAGTATATTTTTTTTTCTGGAATTCCTTTGCTTTCTCTATGATTCAACAGATGTTAGCGATTTGATCTGTGATTCCTCTACCTTTTCTAAATCCAGATTGAACATCTGGAAGTTCTTCATTCACCCACTGGTGAAGCCTCGCTTGAAGGATTTTTAGCAATATGCTGCTTGCTAGCATGTGAAATGAGAAAAAGTGGGTGGTAGTTAGAACATTCTTCGATATAGCTCTTCTTTGGGATTGGAATGAAAACTGACCTTTTCCAGTCCTGTGGCCACTGCTGAGTTTTTCAAATTTGCTGGCATATTGAGTGTAGCACTTTCACAGCATCATCTTTTAGGATTTTAAATAGCTCAGCTACAGTTCTATCACCTCCACTAGCTTTGTCCATAGTAATACTTCCTAAGGCCCACTTGACTTCACACTTCAGGATATCTGCCTATAGGTGAGTGACTACACCACTGTGGTTATCCGAGTCATTAAGATCTTTTTTGTGTGTGTTCTTTCCATCCCTTCGTAATATCTCTGCTTCTGTTAGGTCTTTGCTGCTTCTGTCCTTTATTGTACCCATCTTTGCCTGAATTATTCCCTCGATATCTCCAATTTTCTTGAAGACATCCCTAGCCTTTCCCATTCTATTGGTTTCCCCTATTTCTTTGCTTTGTTTTGCCATCCTCTGGAAATCAGTATTCAGTTGGTTATATCTTTCCCTTTCTGCTTTGCTTTTCATTTCTCTCCTTTTCTCAGCTATTTGTATGGCCTCCTCTAACAACCATTTTCCTTCTTACATTTTTTATCTCTTTGGGATAGTTTTGGTCACTGCCCCCTGATACAGTGTTATGAACCTCCATCCACAGTTTTTCAGGCACTCTGTTTATCAGTTCTAACCCCTTGAACCTATTTGTCACTTCTACTGTATAATCATAGGGATTTGATTTAGGTCATACCTGAAAGGCCCAGGTCTTTCTCTACTTTCTTCAATTTAAGTCTGAATTTTGCAATAAGGAGTTCATGATCTAAGCCACAGTCAGCTCCAGGTCTTGTTTTTGCTGACTGAATAGAGTTTCTCCATCTCTGGCTGCAAAGAATATAATCAATCAGATTTCAGCATTGATCATCTGGTGATGTCCATGTGTAGAGTTGTCTTATGTTTTGTTGTGATAGGGTGTTTGCTATGACCAGACTGTTCTCTTGAGAAAACCCTATTAACCTTTGCCCTGTTTCATTTTGTACCTCAAGGCTAAACTTGCCTGTTCCTTTAGGTATCTCTTGACTTCCTACTTTTGCATTTCAATCCCTTGTGATGAAAAGAACATCCTTTTGATGTTAGTTCTAGAAAGTCCTGAAGTCTTCATAGAACCATTTGACTTCAGCTTCTTCGACATTACTGCTTGGGGCATAGACTTGGATTACTGTGATATTGAATGGTTTGGCTTGGAAATGAACAGAGATCATTCTGGCATTTTTGGATTGTGCCCAAGTACTTCACTTTGGACTCTTTGTTGACTATGAGGGCTACTCCATTTCTTCTAAGGGATTGTTGCCCACAGTAGTAAATACAATGGTCATTTGAATTAAATTCACCCATTCCCATCCATTTTAGTTCACTGATTCCTAAAATGCAAATGTTCATTCTTGCCACAGCCAATTTACCTTGATTCCCAGACCTAACATTCAGGGTTCCTTGCAGTATTGTTCTTTATATCATCAGATTTTACTTTCACCACCAGACACAACCGCAGTAGATTTTCATTTCTGCTTTAGTCCAGCCTCTTCATTCTTTCTGGTGATATTTCTCTGCTCTTTCTCAATAGCATATTGGAGCATTTTTATACTGTTCATGGGGTTCTCAAGGCAAGAATACTGAATAGGTTTGCCATTTCTTCTCCATTCCATTTCTTCTGACCTTTTGTCAGAACTCTCCATCATGACTCATCTGCCTTGGGTGGCCCTGCACGGCGTGGTTCATAGTTTCATTGAATTACACAAGACTGTGATCCATGTGATTATTTTGGTTAGTTTTTTGTGATGGTAGTTTTTGTTCTGGAGAGAATGCAATTATATTTCTTGGTTCTTATAAGAGGCTTGCGCCAGCTTCTTGATGGGAGGGGCTGGCTGTGGAGTAGACTGCATCCTGCTCTGGTGGGCAGGGCTATGCTTGGTAAATCTTTAATCCAGTTTTCTGTTGATGAGTGCAGCTGTACTGACTCTTTGTTAGTTGACTGGCCTGTGGCTGCCCAGTCCTGGAGTATGCAGATTCTATAGTAGGGTGAAAGGTGACCTCTGAAAGGAGTTATGCCATCACGGACCTCTCATTACTGCTGCTGCCAATGCTCCTGATCCTGAAGCAGGCCACTGTTGACCCATGCATCCACAGAAGACCATCAAACACTCACAGGCAAGTCTGACTCAGTCTTTTGTGCGTCTACCTCCTTTTCCCTGTGTCCTGGTGTGTACAAAGTTTTGTTTGTGCCTTCCTAGTGTTTCTGTTTCACCTGGTCTTGTAGAAGTTCTGTAATCAAATCCTGCTGACCTTCAAAGTCAAATTACCTGGGGATTCCCAGTCTTTTTGCTGGATTCCCAAGTTGAGAAGTCTGATGTGGCACCTAGAACCTCACAACAGTGCAAGAGCTTCTTCAGCATAACTGTTCTTCAGTTTGCAGATCGCCCACTTGGCAGCTCTATGGTAGGGATAATGGTGACCTCCTCCAAGAGGACTTATGCCAATATGCTGCACCTCCCAGGACTGTTGGTACCAGTGTTCCTGTCCCCATGGCAGGCCCATGCTTACTGATGCCTCTGCAGGAGACCCGCAAACAGTCATAGGCAGATCTGGCTCAGTCTCTTATAGGAGTCACTGCTCCCTTCCCCTGGTTCCTGGTGTGCTCAAGATTTTGTTTGTGTCCTCCAGGATGGGTATAGGATTTTATTTTAACATGATTGCCACCCTCTCTACAGTCTTGTGGCTTTTCCTTTGTCCTTGAATGTAGGGTATCTTTTTTTAGTGGGTTCCAACATCCTCCTGTTGATTATTGTTCAGCAGCTAGTTGCAATTTTGATGTCCTCGCAGAAGAAAAGTGTACTCTTTTAGAAGACAGCACCTTTCATCTGGTTATTCCTGAATTATGTTCTTTTATTAGCAAGCTATTGATCTATAAGTAAAATGTTTCTCTGTGTTCTGTGAGCAGCTCTTTTGCAGAGAAGAAGCCAATTCTGGCTCCATGTTGGAAACTGTTTTTTTTTTTTTTTTTCTTGCTTTTCACTGCTTTTGTATTATAAGTATACACTCTGCACCCAACCCCTCTGCCTGACTGTAAACTAAAGTTCCTTTGTTCAGCTCATAGATAATCTGGCCCTGCCTACCTGTGAAAGGGGCTTCCCTGATAGCTCAGCTGGTAAAGAATCCACCTGCAATGCAGGAGACCTAAGTACAATCCCTGGATTGGGAAGATCCCCTGGAAGGGGGCATGGCAACCTACTCCAGTATTCTTGCCTGGAAAATTCCCAGGGACAGAAGAGTCTGGCAGGCTACAATCCATGAGGTTGCAAAGTCAGACACGACTGAGCAACTAAGCACAGACCTGTTAATGACTGTAAGAAAGAAGAGATTAACACACCTCTTCCAAAAGTTTACCCTTCACAGAGATGTTTCATGAGACTGAAAACCTTTTCACTTTACTTCCCCACTGCCTCTCCTTCTCTATTTTGCTTTTGACTTTAGTTCCTCACTGCCCCTCTCTCCGGCTCTGTAAAAGAACTTGGCTTCCAGACTCTGACAAGATGGTTATTTTAAGATGTTAGTCTGCCATCTTCTCTGTCAGCTGGCTCTCCAAATAAAGTTGTATCCATTGCCTCTACACCTCATCTCCTGGATTTATTGGCCTATCATGCATTGAGCAGAAAACACTTGGACTCAGTAACAGCTCTAACACTTTAGAGGGACAATCTTGTAGGACTGAGCCCTTAACACATGGGAACTGAGGTTCTCCACAGGTAGATAGTATCAGAATTAGTTGATTACAGGATACCCAGTTGAAGTCCAGAGCATATTGATGGTGATGGGGCAACTCCACATCTGAAATTGGGAGAAGAGCCATTTTATCATGTGTGCTAGCGTTGACATAAATGATTGACAGACTGTGAGAGGATTTCTTACTTTGGGAGTAGAAGATTACAAATAAGCAAGAGGCTAGAATTGAAATCATTTTCCTCAAATTTGGACTCAAACCTATTCAAAGCCAAGTTTGGGACTCTAAGCCATGTGACTGTGACATGAACACAGCCAAAACCTAGTTTAATACTCTAACCCACATAACTGGGACTCGAATCCAGCCAAAACCCATGATACTTGATTTTAGGACCTAATGAAGCTCGGTTTCTTAATGTCTCATCACAAAAAGAATTCAATAAGAGACAAAGAGATAGGTAAGAAGTGGATTTATTTAGAGAAAAACACATTTCACAGACAGAGTGTGAGCCATTGCAGATGGCAAATCTGGCAGCCTCAAAATATGCCATGGTTAGCTTTTATGGGCTGGGTAATTTTATAGGCTAATGAGTGGGAGGATTAATCCAAATGTTTAGGGGAAGGGGTAGAGATGGTCTTTTGATATTGCCTTGGAACTATCATGGTGACTCTGGATGTGTCATTTAGCTTGCTGACTGAGGGTCAAGTTTTAGTCAAAGTTGACTTGTCTGCCATCTTGGACCCATTTGATTCTAATTAGGTTATGTTGTATACTTGAGCTGTGTCATTCTTTCAGAAGCTTTTGGTCTACCCTTTCCACCCTTTCCCTCTTGTTTCAGAATGATCAGTGTGATACTATATTGTGTTTGGATGTGTCAGTATCAGTTCACATTTCACCTGATATAGGTACAAATAGACTCATACTAAAACATCTTTAGATATGTATGCATACAATGGATAGTGTATGCACACATTTTCGCTTGCTATGTCAGCTGAGAGGGCCTAGTGGCAACCATACATACCCCATTAGTATGAATACAACTAGTATTTGCATCTTCACTGTAGATCTTCTATCAAAGAAATAAGAACTCTCTGGAGAAATGATGGATTTCACGATTGGCCTGGAGCAGCTTGTAGAATCAGACTAAGAAAGTAAGCAGAAAAAAAAAAAAGAAAAGAAAATACAAGCTCACATTAGTGAAGAAAGTCAATGGGACACAGGACTCAACTGAAAGAACTCCAAGTGGCCAAAGCTGGAACAATCTGAGTAACTCAATAAATAAAGTAGTATATTATTTTAGACCAAAGTGAAAAATAAACACCAGTCCATACTCATTTAACCACATTACTGAATAAACATAAAGCAGGAGAGTCTAATCTCCTGTGCAGAAGAAATCCCCAAACAATGTATGTAATGCTCCCCTCTCAATTATGTGGAGTGTCACTGTCCCCTTAAATGTGGGTTGTGCAGACAGAGTGACTTTCTATCAGAGAGTTCAGTACAGAAAGGAGTGTGGAGAAAAATAATTTTACAGTAGAGAAAGCTAATGAACAATCCCTCAGCCCTGTTATCAAGTTTAACATCAATAGTGATAAATCAAGCTCTTAGGATAGACAGTTGGAATATGATATGCCTCTGTGGTTTTCCTTTCCAAAACTCATAACTTCAGTCTGATTGTGAGAACAACATCAGATAAATTTCCATAGAGGGCATGCTCCAAAACACCCTCTCAGCACTCCTCACAAATGTGCTAAAACTTCAATTAATGTGCCTAATGTAACAGACATAGATAAAATTCAAGAACTCAGAAAAACAAAAGGAAAGGAAACACAACAACACAGAAAAAGAACAAAAATTAAAGCCAAAAATGAAGAAAAATGTAAAATGTGGGGATACCATGGGGGAAGAGGGAGAAAGCTAGTTTGATAGTCGATACACTATTTTATTCAACAGGTAAATAGTGTGGGACCACTCTGTGCTAGACAATACTCTAGCACTGGGAAAACAGCACAGAAATCAGACAAACCACCACATCCCCAAAATGTCAGTGCATTGGGTGGGAAGACAGATCATTAACATCAGTGAGTAATATGGTGGATCAGTTGATGGCAAGTTCCATGGAGAAGGAATAAGCATGGGAGAAGAGAGGTGATACAGTTTTACAAAAGTTTTCAGGGAAGATCTCACTGGAAACTAATATTTGAACAAGGAAAGACAGGCAGGAGGATGAGCAGGCGCAAAATCTTGGGGTCTGAATGTGTTTGCTGTCTTTGAGGAACACTATGGACTCCTATATGCAGAGTACATCATGAGAAATGCTGGACTGGAAGAAGCCCAAGCTGGAATCAAGATTGCTGGGAGAAATGTCAATAACCTCAGATATGCCGATGACACCACCCTTATGGCAGAAAGTGAAGAGGAACTAAAAAGCCTCTTGATGAAGGTGAAAGAGGAGAGTGAAAAAGTTGGCTTAAAACTCAACATTCAGAAAACGAAGACCATGGCATCGGGTCCCATCACTTCATGGGAAATAGATGGGGAAACAGTGGAAACAGTGTCAGACTTTGTTTTTCTGGGCTCCAAAACCACTGCAGATGGTGACTGCAGCCATGAAATTAAAAGACTCTTACTCCTTGGAAGGAAAGTTATGACCAACCTAGATAGCATACTGAAAAGCAGAGACATTACTTTGCCAACAAATGTCTGTCTAGTTAAGGCTATGGTTTTTCCAGTGGTCATGTATGGATGTGAGAGTTGGACTGTGAAGAAAGCTGAGCACCAAAGAATTGATGCTTCTGAACTGTGGTGTTGGAGAAGACTCTTGAGAGTCCCTTGGACTGCAAGGAGATCCAACCAGTCCATTCTGAAGATCAGCCCTGGGATTTCTTTGGAAGTAATGATGCTAAAGCTGAAACTCCAGTACTTTGGTCACCTCATGCGAAGAGCTGACTCATTGGAAAAGACTCTGATGCTGGGAGGGATTGAGGGCAGGAGGAGAAGGGGACAACAGAGGATGAGATGGCTGGATGGCATCACTGACTCGATGGACATGAGTCTGAGTGAACTCCGGGAGTTAGTGATGGCCAGGGAGGCCTGGCGTGCTGCGATTCATGGGGTTGCAAAGAGTCGGACACGACTGAGCGACTGAACTGAACTGAACTGATGGACTCCTGAAAGACAATGCAGTCTGAACAGCCACAAGTACCACTGTGACTGCTGTGGAGTATGTGAGAGGCGCCTGCCTGTGTAAAGTGAGTTTAGCTTTAAATGAAAGCACTGGGAAGCATCACAGATGACAAACATGTACCATTCTCTCCATCCCAGCATTCATTGCAGACAGTGGTGATTAATCACACTCCACTTTCCAGGTGTGGCGTAAGCCCTGTTGACACCAAATACTGCAATCCACTGTCACCTACCGATCAGAGGTGACTGAGTTCTCTTCTAAAAGATGATGGCTTTCCTGAATCAACCCAGTAGCTAACTGTCATCCAGAGGTACCTTGGAAAAACACGAACTCAGGAATGGGGACTGAATTAGAATATGGTGAAGGAAGAAATTTGGCACTATATGTAATAGCCAAAGTGGCAGTGTAGGAGGTCACCAAGCACACCCAGGTAAACATCTCTCAGTGTGGACTCAGGACACTGGAGGTTCGAAGAGGCACAAAATGAATGATCTCTATTCCAAAATGCCTGTAAACTCTAGGGCCAGAACAACCTCTCTGGCCTCTCATTTTGCTTGATCTTACTTTTGTTCTTGACCAACACTGCATTTTCATCCTTCTTGCATTTTCTTTAATTTAGTAAGTAACCACAGTCTTCTGTTGAAAACAAGGCCTTTGACTGTGTGGATCACAACAAACTGTGGAAAATTCTTAAAGAGACGGGAATACCAAACCACTTAACCTGTCTCCTGAAAAACTTGTACGCAGGTGAAGAAGCAACAGTTAGAACTGGAAATGGAAAAACAGACTGGTTCCAAATTGGGAAAGGAGTACATCAAGGCTGTATATTGTCACCCTGCTTATTTAACTTATATGCAGAGTACATCATGAGAAACACTGGGCTGGAGGAAGCACAACTGGAATCAAGATTGCTGGGAGAAATATCAATAACCTCAGAGATGCAGATAGCACCACCCTTATGGCAGAAATCTAAGAGGAAATAAAGAGCCTCTTGATGAAAGTGAAAGAGGAGAGTGAAAAAGCTGGCTTAAACCTCAACATTCAAAAACGAAGACCATGGCATGGCATTCAGTCCCATCACTTCATGGCAAATAGATGGGGAAACAATGGAAACAGTAACAGACTATTTTCTTGGGCTCCAAAATCACTGCAAATGTTAACTGCAGCCACAAAATTAAAAGATATTTGCTCCTTGGAAGAAAAGCAATGATCAGCCTAGACAGCATATTAAAACTCAGAGACATTGTTTTGTCAAGAAAGGTCCATATTGTCAAAGCTATGGCTTTTCCAGTAGTAATGTATAGATGTGAGAGTTGGACTATAAAGAAAGCTGAATGCCAAAGAACTGATGCTTTTGGTAACTGTGGTGTTCAAGAAGACTCTTGAGAGTCTTTGGATTCTCAAGGACTGCAAGGACATCAAACCAGCCAATCCTAAAGGAATCAGTCCTGAATATTCATTGGAAGGACTGATTCTGAAAGTGAAGCTCCAATACTTTGGCCACCTGATATGAAGAACTGACTCATTGGAAAAGACCCTGATGCTGGGAAAGATTGAAGGCAGGAGGAGAAGAGGACCACAGAGGATGTGATGGTTGGATGGCATCACTGACTCGATGGACACAAGTTTGACCATGCTCCAGATGGTGAAGGACAGGGAAGCCTGGCGTGCTACAGTCCATTAGATCACAGAGATTTGGACATGACTGAGCAACTGAAATGAACTGAACTGAACCACAGCCCTCTGTTGAAAACACCACTTTGTTGAGGGAAAAAAATCTATTGTTTTTTATTTGCATTGTGAACTGATAAAACAGGATTAATATATCTGTTGGTATCTTGAATGAGTCAGTTTTGTAATTTCTCCCAGTTTGATATGGTCCAAGAATTAAAGAGATTTAAAACATTGCAGTGTAGTATAAAATGGACACTTGATTGATGCAAAAATAAAACAGATTTTAAAATGTTTTTCTACTGATGTTAAATTTCTTCTACCGAGGGAGGATGGATAAGTACCATTTGATTGTACCAATTGATGCCAGGGGGCAGGGGGGAGGGAAAAGTAAGTTCCCTTTTCATTGATAAGAGCAACATCATTTAAATGTATATTTAAAGTAAAGTTAAATAGTAAGTGTTGATAATGGAAGTGGCCGAAATGTGGCTGCTGCTGCTGCTGCTGCTAAATCGCTTCAGTCGTGTCCGACTCTGTGCGACCCCATAGACAGTAGCTCACTAGGCTCCTCTGTCCCTGGGATTTTCCAGGCAAGAATACTGGAGTGGGTTGCTGAAATCTTGGGACCAAAAGCCCCAAGTAAATTCATCTCTGACTCATTTCTGATAATTTGAGACTCACCAAAGGACTTTGGATTCCAAACCATCCTGGCTTGCATGTTGTGACCTAGTTCTCTCTCTCTCTCTCTCTCTCTCTCTCTCTCTCTCTCTCTCTCTCTCCCCTGCTTGGTAGATAGCTTGGGTTATTACTAATCCAGGAAAGGGCTCTGAGTTTTATTATCTCAAAAAGTGATGAAAATATTCTAACATGAAATAGTGGTAAAGATTGCACAACTCTCTGAGTATACTAAACAACCATAAATTGTATAATTTAAAATGGAAAATTTTTGGTATGTGAATACAGACATCATTTAAAAAAATAGGTTGTCTATTTTTGGAATTTAAATTCAATTTAAAACATGGAAAGATTAAAAAAAAAATCATGATTTGAAGTCAGGTCAAGAAGTCCAAAGGTTTTCCAGGTGACTCATAGGTAAAGAATCTGCCTACCAATGTAGAAGAAGCAGGAGACACAGATTGGATTGCATTGAGAAGATCCACTGGAGAAGGATTGCTTACTACTAATCCAGGAAAATCTACTTTAATATATTTTATTAATCTGCATTAATCTACTTTATCTTTTCTTAGAATTGTCTATTACAGACAATGCATACAAGTGGAATCATATAATATGTGTTTTTTTTTATGACTGGCTTCTTTCACTAATGTTTGTTCATCCATGTCAGAGCATGTATCAGTGCTTCATTTCTTTTCCTTGACAATTCCTTTGTATATGTGATACACAAAGATTAGTACTTATATAATACTTTGTATATGTGTATAGGTGGGATGAGTAAGTGGGAGAAAAGACATTTATTTAATGAGTACATATGACCAATCTTGCATGCCTGGCACCATCCTAGTGTTAAGTACAGGATTACAAATACAAAAAATATACATATAGAGTCCCTGACTTTGTAGACCTTAGAGCCTGGGGGTATGAGTAGCACATAAGGGGAAGCCTGCCTCTGAGATATGGACCACAAGCACAGTCATCTACTGATGGATACAAAGAAGTGATCATTGGACTTCTGGCATGCTTATGTGCTCAGTCATGTCTGACTCTTTGCTACCCCATGGACTGTAGACTGCCAGACTTCTCTGTAATGGGATTTTCCAGGCAAGAATACTGGAGTGGGTTGCCATTTCTTTCTCCAGTGGATCTTCTTAACGCAATTCAATCTGTGTCTCCTGCTTCTCCTACATTGGCAGGCAGATTCTTTACATGAGTCACCTGGGAAGCCCTTGGACCTTTTGACCTGACTTCAAATCATGATTTTTTTTTTTAAATTTTTCAGTGTTTTAAACTGAATTTAAATTCCCAAAATAGGCAATCTATTTTTTTAAATGACATCTGTATTCACACATCAAAAATTCTCCATTTTAAATTATACAATTTATGGTTGTTTAGTATACTCAGAGAGTTGTGCAACCTTTACCACTATTTAATGTTAGAATATTTTCATTTCCTTTTGAGGTAATAAAACTCTGAGCCTCTTAGAAAATATTCCCTAAATCTTTCTCTCCAGTCCAGGAAAACCATTAATCTGCTTTATCTTTTCCTAGAATTGTCTATTACAGACAATGCATACAAATGGAATCATATAATATGTGGTCTGTTATGACTGGCTTCTTTCACTTACATTTGTTTACAAGGTTCATCCATGTCAGAGCATGTATCAGTGCTTCATTTCTTTTCCTCGACAGTTTCTTTGTATATGTGATATTGTGATTTAAAATAGGAAACATATATTTGTCCTACATCCCCTTTACAGCACAGAACTACTAAAATCCAAATGTGTTTTTTGTTACATTAACGCGGTGGCTTTTTATTCTTAGAGCAACTAAGAATAGGGACTGAGTTTAAGCATCAGTGGCCAATGATTTAAGCAAGTGTGCCTATCTAATAAAGACTCCAAAAAAATCATAAAAGGATTGAACTCGGAGAGCTTCTGGGTTGGTGAATGCATGGAGATTTGGGTAGAATAGAGTGCTCTAAGAAACCATGGGAGCTCCAAGCCATTTCCTCAAACCTTGCTTTCTGTGTCTCTTCCATCTGGCTGTTCCTGAGTTATATCGTTTCATAATAAATCAGTGATCTACTGAGTAAAATGTTTCTCTGAGTTCTGTAAACCACTCCAGCAAATTAATCAAACCCAAGGAGAGAGTGGTTGAAACCTCTAGTCTATAGCTGCTCAGTCAGTCACACAGGTGACACCTTTTTTTTGTGTGGTGTCATTAGAAGCATTCTATTAGGGCTTCCCTGGTGGCTCAGAGGGTAAAGCATATCCCTTGAATGCAAGAGACCCGGGTTTGATCTCTGGGTCGGGAAGATCCCCTGGAAAAGGAAATGGCAAACCACTCCTGTATTCTTGCCTGAAGAATCCCATGGACAGAGGAGCCTGGTAGGCTACAGTTCATGGGGTCTCAAAGAGTCGGGCATGACTGAGTGACTTCACACACATTAGAAGCACAGGGCAATCTTGTGGGACTGAGCCTTTAACTTGTGGGATCTGATGCTACCTCCATGTAAGTGGTGTAAGAATTGAGCTGAATGGTAGGACATCCATAAGATATCAGAGCATTGTTTGGTGATGTAGGATAACCCTTTCCAAATGAAATTGGGTTGATCAAAACTTTTATCATGGATATGTCTCATTTTATTTATCCATTAATTGGTTGATAAGCATTTTGGTTATTTCTATTTGGGGCTTTACTAAATATTCTCACTAGAAACAGTTGTGTAAAAGATTTTCTGTGGTTGTAGGCTTTTAGTTGAATTGCTCAGTCATGTGATAACTCAGTATTTAATATTTTGAAGAATTACCACTATTTTCCAAAATAGATGTACTATTTTATATTCCCAAAAGCTATGAATTAGGTTCCTAATTTTTACACATCCTCACCAAGATTTGTCATTTTATATCTTTTTAATTGTAGCCACCTTATCACAAGTGAATGGAAGCTTAATATGGTTTTCTTTGTATTTATCTAATAGCTAATGATGTTTATCATCTTTTCATTTGCTTACTGCTCATTTGTATTCCTATTTTGGAGAAATATGTATTCAAATCTCCCCATTTTAATGATATTTTAAAAAATTATATTTAAAGAAAAATTAAGTAAAAAGTGCTGATTATATAAATAACTGATGGAAATGACCTAGAGTTGGCTATAATAACTTAATCTAGGGAATATAAACCCCTGTAAACTCACCTCTGATTCATTCCTTTGGCCTTGATCTGTGCCATGACCAGGCTCACCAGCAGACTTTGGCTTTCTAGCAAACCTGTACATCCACTCTAAGGCCTGTTTTTCTCATCTGCATGGTAGATGTTTTTGTTGTTATTCAGTCATTCAGTCGTGTCTGACTCTTTGTGACCCTATGAACAGCAGCACACCAAGCTTCCCTGTCTTTCACCATGTCCTTGGAGCTTGCTCAAACTAGTGCCCATTGAGTTTGTAATACTATTCAACCATCTCATCCTCTGTTGTCCCCTTTTCCTGATGCCTTCAATCTTTTCCAGCATCAGGGTCTTTCCCAATGAGTCAGCTCTTTGTATTAGGTGGCCAAAGTATTGGAGCTTCAGCCTCAGCGTGGGTCCCTCCAATGAATATTCAGGATTGATTTCCTATAGGATTGATTTGTTTGATCTTCTTACAGTTCAAGGGACTCTCAAGGATCTTCTCCAACTACACAGTTCAAAAGCATCAATTCTTCTGTGCTCAGTCTTCTTCATGGTCCGCAACCTCACATCCATACATGACTACTGGAAAAACCATAGCTTTGACTATATGGACCATTTGACAAAGTAATGTCTCCACTTTTTAACATGCTGTTTAGGTGTGTCATAGCTTTTCTTTCAAGGAGCAAGTGTCTTAATTTTGCAGCTGCAGTCACCATCTGCAATGCTTTTGGAGCCCAAGAAAATAAAATCTGTCACTGTTTCCATTTTTTCCTCATCTATTTGACATGAAGTGATGGGACCAGATACCATGATCTTAGTTTTTAGAATGTTGAGTTTTAAGCCAGGTTTTTCACTCTCCTCTTTTACTTTCATCAAGAGGTTCTTTAGTTCCTCTTTGCTTTCTGCCATAAAGGTGGTGTCATCTGCATATCTGAGGTTATTGATATTTCTCCCAGCAATTTTGATTCCGACTTTTGCTTCATCCAGCCCATCATTTTGCATGATATACTCTGCATATAAGTTAAATAAACTGGGTGACAGTATACAACCTTGATGTACTCTTTTCCCAATTTGGAACCAGTCCATTGTTCCATGTTAGGTTCTAACTGGTGCTTCTTGACCTCCATATAGGCTTCTCAGGAGGCAGGTAAAGTAGTCTGGTATTTGCATCTCTTTAAGAATTTTCCACAGTTTGTTGTGATACACACATTAAAAGGTGTTAGTGTAGTCAATGAAGCAGACATAGATGTTTTTCTGGAACCCTCTGGTTGTTTTTTTTATGGTCTAATGGATGTTGGCAATTTAATCTCTGGTTCCTCTGCATTTTTTAAATCCAGTTTGTACATCTGGAAGCTCTCAGTCCACATGCTCTTGAAACCTAGCTTGGAGGATTTTGAGCATTACTTTGCTAGCATGTGAAATGAGTGCAATTGTGCAGTAGTTTGAACATTCTTTGGCATTGCCTTTCTTTGGGATTAGAATGAAACGGGCATTTTCCAGTCCTGTGGCCACTGTTGCATTCTCCAAATTTGCTGGCATATTGAGTGCAGCACTTTAACAGCATGATCTTTTAGTATTTGAAATAGCTCAACCGGAATTCTATCACCTCCACTAGCTTTGGTTATAGTGATGCTTCCTAAGGCCCACATGACTTTGCACTCCAAGATGTCTGGGTCTAGCTGGTCTACCATCACGGTAGACCATGATGTATACTTGTATACTTCTTCTTTGTATTCTTGCCACCTCTTCTTAATATGCTCTGTTTCAATTAGGAACATGAGGTTTCTGTCCTTTATTGTGCCCATCCTTGCATGAAATGTTCCCTTAGTATCTGTAATCTTCTTAATGAGATCTCTAGTCTTCCCATTCTGTTGTTTTCCTCTATTTCTTTGCACTGTTCAGTTAGGAAGGCTTTCTTATCTCTCCTTGCTATTCTTTAGAACTCTGCATTCAGATAGGTGTATCTTTCGTTTGCTCCTTTGCCTTTCATTTCTCTTCTTTTCTCAGCTGTTTGTAAGGCCTCCTCAAATACCCTTTTGCATTTCTTTATCTTCTGGATGGTTTTGATCACCACCTCCTGTACAATGTTACAAACCTTCATCCATAGTTCTTCAGGCAGTCTGTCTATCAGTTCTAATCCCCTGAGTCTATTTGTCACTTCCACTGTATAATTGTAAGTTATTTGATTTAAGTCATACCTGAATGGTCCTTTGGACTGCAAGGAGATCAAACCAGTCAATCCTAAAGGAAATCATTCCTGAATATTCATTGGAAGGACTGATGCTGAAGCTGAAGCTCCAATACTTTGGCCACCTGATACAAAGAACTGACTCATTAGAAAAGATTCTGATGCTGGGAAAGATTGGAGGCAGGAGAAGAAGGGGATGACAGAGGATGAGATGGCTGGATGGCATCACCAACTTGATGGACATGAGTTTGAGTAAGCTCCATGAGTTGGTGATGGACAGGGAAGCCTGGTATGCTGCAGTCCATGGGATCACAAAGAGTCATACACGACTGAGTGACTGAACTGCCTGAATGGTCTAGTGGTTTTCCCTACTTTCTTCAGTTTAAGTCTGAATTTTGCAATAATGAATTCATGATTCAACCACAGTCAGCTCCCGCCCAGTCTTGTTTTGGCTGACTGTATAGAGTTTCCATATTCAACTGCAAATAATATAATCAATCTGATTTCATCTGATTTCAGTGTTGACCATCTGGTGATGTCCATGTGTAGAGTCTTCTCTTGTGTTGTTAGAAGAGGGTGTTTGCTATGACCAGGGCATTCTCTTAGCAAAACTCTATTAGCCTTTGCCCAGCTTCATTTTGTACTCCAAGGCCAAAGCTACCTGTTACTCCAGGTAACTCTTTACTTCCTACTTTTGCATTCCCATCCACTATGATGCAAAAGACATTTTCTTTTCTTTCTTTTTTCTTTTTTTTTGCCGTTAGTTCTAGAAGGTCTTGTAGGTCTTCATAGAACCATTCAACTTCAGCTTCTTTGGCATTAGTGCCAGGGGCATAGACTTGGATTACTGTGATATTGAATGATTTGCCTTGGAAACTAACAGATTATTCTGTCATTTTTGAGATTGCACCAATGTACTGCATTTTGGGGTCTTTTGTTGACTAAGAGGGCTACTCCATTTCTTCTAAGAGATTCTTGCCCACAGTAGTAGATATAATGGTCATCTGAATTGAATTCACCCATTCTGGTCCATTTTAGTTCACTGATTCCTAAAGTATCGATGTTCACTCTTGCTATCTCCCATTTGACTACTTCCAATTTACCTTGATTCATGGACCTAGCATTCCAGGTTCCTATGCAGTATTGTTCTTTACAGCATTGAACTTTCACCACCAGACACATCCACAAGTGGGCATCATTTCTGGTTTGGTTCAGGCTCTTCATTCCTTCTGTAGCTATTTCTCTACTCTTCTCCAATAGCATACTGTGCACCTATTGACCTGGGGAGTTTATCTTTCAGTGTCATATCTTTGTACCTTTTCATACTGTTCATGGGGTTCTCAAGGTAGTAATGCTGAAGTGGTTTGCCATTCTCTTCTCCAGTGGTAGGTGTCTTGGTTTGCTACTAAATCATTAGCAGTAAATTATTATTGAAGTTTAAGAATTCCTTATTGATTCTGAATAGAAGTCTCTGATCAGGTAAATGATTTATTGATTTTTTTCCTTATTATTTTTGCTATTTTATTAGAATCTTGATAACACTTATTGAAGCACAACAACTTTTAATTTTTGATAAAGTTTCATTTTTCTAATCTACTTTTGCTTTAGTATTATATCTAAGTTTAAATGTCAAATTGAAGTACATAAAGGTGCAATCCTATGTTTTATTCTAAAAGTTTTATAGCACTCTCATCTTTAGGTCTTTGATTAATTTGTGTTAAGTTTTCTGTACATGTGAGTAGAGCTTCAGATTTTCTCTTTGCATGTGGTTTGTAGTTGTCCCAGCACCATTTGTTGAAAAGACTATTTTTCCCCCAGAAATATATTGGCATTCTTACAGAAAAGTAATTGACCATACATTTAAGTATTTATTTCCAAATTCTCATTTATACTCCACAGATATTTGTTTCCAGCCTTATGCCAGTAACACAGTGTTGCAATAACTATAGATTTACTGTTGGTTATAAAATCAGAAAATATGAGTCCTCCAAGTTTATCTCTCCAAGATTATATAATCCTGGATCCTTTGTATTTCTACATGAATTTTAGGATTAATTTGTTAGCTTCTATAAACAACAAAAACTTTTGAATTGAACTGAATCTGTATATCAGTTTGGGAAGTATTTCCAGGTTAACAACATCAAACTTCTTATCTATGAACACTGAAAGTTTTTCCATTTATTCAGATTTTTAATTGCTTAAATGATGCTTTGTACTTCTGAGTGTAAAACTCTTGCAATTTTTGTTAAATCTATTCCTAATTATTTATTCTCTATGATAAAAATATAAGTGAAATAGTTTTCTTAATTTAATTTTAAGATTGTTTACTTTTAGTGTATAGAATACAACTGGTTTCTGCATATTGATCCTATCCTTCAACCTTGCTGGACTTCCTTATTAGTTCTAGTATTTTGTTCATTCCTTATGGTTTTATATGGGCTTCCCTGGTAGCTTAGCTGGTCAATAATCTGCCTGTAATGCATGAAACCTTGGTTCAATTCCTGAGTCAGGAAGATATGCTCCAGAAGGAATAGGCTACCTACTCCAGTATTTTGGGGTTTCCCTGGTGGCTCAGGTGGTAAAGAATCTGCTTGCACTGTGGGAGATCTGGGTTTGATCTCTGGATTGGGATGATCCCCTGGAGAAGGTAAAGGCTACCCACTCCAGGATTCTGGCCTGGAGAATTACATGGACTGTATAATCCACTAGGTCACATAGAGTTGGACAAGACTGAGTGACTTTCATTTTCACTTATGGTTTTATGTGTACATGTAATCATGTGTTCTGTGAATATAGATAGTTTTACTCCTTCCTTTCCAATGTGAATGTCATTTATTAATTTTCTTCCCTAATTATTATGACTAAAATTTCCAATAAAATATTAAAAAAAAAAACCAAACAAACAAACAGAAGAGCCATCCTTGTCTTTTTCCTGATCTGAAGGGGAAAGCATTCCTCACCATCAAAACGATGTTAGTTAATGAGTTTTTATAGATTTCTTTCACTAGGCTCCCTTATAATTTGCTGAGTTTCAGTTTTGATTTTGTTTTGTTAATGACGGAATAATGGAGTTTGTCAAATACCTTTTCTGTGTCTATTGAGATGCTTTTTATGTTTTCTGTCCTTTATTCTATGAATATGGTATATTTGATTGATCAATCTTGCTATGTTAAATAAACCTTGCATTTCTGGAATAAATTATACTTATTTATAACATATAATCTCTTTTATGTATTGTTATTTTCAATTTACTAGTATTTTATTGAAGATTTCTGCAATTATCTTCATTAGAAACTCTAGTCTGTAATTTCTTTTCTTTAGAGGTCTTTATTCGGTTTTGGTATTTGGGTAATATTGGCTTCATAGAGTAATTTGAAAAATATTCTTCTATTTTGCAAAATATCTGTGGTTAATTACTATTATTTCTGCTTTAAAACTTCAGTAGAATTCATCTGTGAAACTATAGCTATGAGATTTCCTTTGCAAGGGATTTTTGGTCACTATTTCAATCTCTTTGCTTGTTATAGACATTCAGGTTTTCTGTTTATTTTTGATTCAGAGTTTGGAGTTGGTGTCTTTCAAGGAAAGTGTCCACTTCATGAAGGTAATTTAAACTATTGTCACAAAATTGTTCATAGTATTCCTTTTAAGTGCTGCTTTAGCTGCACCCCCTAAATTTATGTATGTATTTTACTTGTTTTCATTCATCTCAAACTATTTTGTAATTTTCTTGCTCTAATCCATTAGTTATTTTAGAAATAAGGTGTTTAATTTTCATATTTCCCTATATTTCTGTGAATTTTCCAAATTGCTTTCTGTTATTTATATGTGATTTAATTCCAATGTGATCAAAGGATAGTCTTTACATGAATACAATTATTTTAAAATTTACTCAGGTTTATTTTACAACCTAGCATATGGTCTATCCTAGAGAATGTTCCATGCAAGCTTAAGAAGAATATGTATTCTGCCGTCTTGAGGTGAAAGTTCTATAAAATTGTGTTAGGTCTAGTTGTTTTATACTTTTATTCAAATATTCTACTTCATTGTCTATTTTCTTTTTTTTTTTGAGATTTTATTATTTTTTATTTTTTTTAATTTTTTTTTTTTACTTTACAATAATGTATTGGTTTTGCCATACATCAACATACATCCACCACAGGTGTACACGTGTTCCCCATCCTGAACCCCCCTCCCACCTCCCTCCCCATACCATCCCTCTGGGTCATCCCAGTGCACCAGCCCCAAGCTTCCTGTATCCTGCATCGAACCTTACTCTACATTTTCCCCTGGTGCTCTTCCTCCAACAATTCAGGTGATAAAGAGGTGTTTAAAAATGACAGAGCACCTCTTTATCATGCAAACATGAATATAAAATGTGAATAAAAATTCAATCATAAGTTATAAATTAGAGAAAAAATAAAAAACATTAAAATTGTTCTGAAAACTCCACTTTTCTCAGAGGAAATTAACCTTGCAAAAACATTCCCTTTTCCTTTCAGAAAAGAATTTATTTTTTGCTGAAACAGATGGGAAATCAGAAAATACTTTAAAATGAATTTTGATTCTAAGCATATATATCTCCTTGTTTACCATAGATATTCTGTGAATTTGAAGAGGAGTATAAGGTCTCAGTGAAGATCCCACAAACATACAAAGCAGAAAGACGTGGCAGAAAGGAATTTTTATTTAAAGAGAATGTTGTTTTTATTTTTTATTTTTAATTTTTATTTTATTTTTAAACTTTACAATATTATAAATTAGTTTTGCCAAATATTGAAATGAATCTGCCACAGGTATACCTGCGTTCCCCATCCTGAACCCTTCACCCTCCTCCCTCCCCTACCTTCCCTCTGGGTCGTCCCAGTGCACCAGCCCCAAGCATCCAGTATGCCCACTTTCACCATTACTATTCAACATAGTTTTGGAAGTTTTGGCCACAGCAATCAGAGCAGAAAAAGAAATAAAAGGAATCCAAATTGGAAAAGAAGAAGTAAAACTCTCACTGTTTGCAGATGACATGATCCTTTACATAGAAAACCCTAAAGACTCCACCAGAAAATTACTAGAACTAATCAATGATTATAGTAAAGTTGCAGGATATAAAATCAACACACAGAAATCCCTTGCATTCCTGTACACTAATAATGTGAAAACAGAAAGAGAAGTTAAGGAAACAATTCCATTCACCATTGCAACGGAAAGAATAAAATACTTAGGAATATATCTACCTAAAGAAACTAAAGACCTATATATAGAAAACTATAAAACACTGGTGAAAGAAATCAAAGAGGACACTAATAGATGGAGAAATATACCATGTTCATGGATTGGAAGAATCAATATAGTGAAAATGAGTATACTACCGAAAGCAATTTATAGATTCAATGCAATCCCTATCAAGCTACCAACGGTATTCTTCACAGAGCTAGAACAAATAATTTCACAATTCGTATGGAAATACAAAAAACCTCGAATAGCCAAAGCGATCTTGAGAAAGAAGAATGGAACTGGAGGAATCAACCTACCTGACTTCAGGCTCTATTACAAAGCCACAGTTATCAAGACAGTATGGTACTGGCACAAAGACAGAAATATTGATCAATGTCTATTTTCTGTTTAGTTGTTATATCTATTATTCAATGTGGGATATTTAAGTCTCCAACTTTGTTGTTGAATTATAAATTTCTTTTTTCACATCTTTCTATCAGCTCATGTTTTGTGTATTCATATTCATATATGATTGTAATTTTTTTATGTTTACCTGATTTATTGACCTTTTTATCTTAAAATATCCCCTCTCTTTTTCTCTCTAAGCTCCTTATTGCTTTATGCCACAGTTTTTTGAATTATAATAATTATAGCAGAAAATGGATAAAAACAAAAACATATGCATACTGTCTTTTATATTTACAAGTGTAGTTAACTTTCTGGTGGTCTTATTTCTTCATGTAGATACAAGTTACTGTCTAGTGTTCATTCACTTCAGTGTGAAGGATTCTCTGAATCATTTCTTGTAGGACAGTTCTTCTGGTGATGAACTCTCCCCATTTTTATTTAACTGGAATGATTTAATTTCTGCCTCATTTTTGAAGGATAGTTTTGTTGTGTATAGAATTCTCATTTGACTTTTTTTATTTTTTCTTTCAGTACTTTAAACTTGTTATCTGGCCTCCCTGATTTCTACAGAGAAATCAGCAGTTAATTTTTGAAAATCCCTTGTATGAATTTTTTGTTTGTTTGTTTTGTTTTTCTTATTTTTATTTTTCTATCTTCAAGATTCTATCTTGGTCTTTGGCTCTAAATAGTGTGTCAATTGTGAGGACTGACATAAAAAAACAAGCTTGGTGGTTTATACAACCAAAATTTAGTTTCTCACACTCTCAAAGCCAGAAGTCCAAGATCAAGATGTCAGCATGGTTGGCTTCTCCTGAAGCCTCTTGCTTTACCTTGCAGATGGCCACCTTCTCACTGTGTCCTCACAGGGTCCTTCCTTTGTGTGCACATCCCTGTTGCTTCTCTATGCATTCAAATCTACTCCTCTTATAAGGATACCAGTTAGATTAGATCAGGGCCTACCCAAACAGCCTCATTTTAGTTTAATTATCTTTCAGGGCCCTATCCCCAATTATAGTCACATTCTCCAATTTTAGGGGTTAGGGTTTTCACATATAAGTTGGGCAAGGGGGACTCAACTCAGTCCATAACAGACAGTTTCATGATAATGTTTCTGTGAATCTGTTCTAGTTTATCTTACTTGAAATTCATTTAGCTTCTTGGGTATATAGATTTATGTGTCTCATGAAATTTGGGCAGTTTTCAATTATGATTTCTTCAAATGTTCTTTCTTCTAATGCTTGTCAATTATCTTTTGCATTTCAGCCCCTCTGGTATGTGTGTAATGGTATTAAATCATTGTTTTAATTTGTATATATGCTCTTTATGTATTATATGTCTTCTTTTATAATGTCTTTATAGAATTTTGACTATTTTTCAGTGAGTTTGTCTCTATTCTGTTTGCTGATTTGTAGTTATTTATATCCTGGATAAGAGCTCTACTTGGCCTTAACTGTACTTTAATGTGACTGTAACAAGAAATTTATTTTTTGCATTTAGTATCCTGAACTCCTGTGTTTCCCTGGGTACTGTCTACTGTTTTCTTTATATGATAAATAATGAAGTGAACTATAATCCCCAAGCCATATTCTTTTTCTCTTCTCTATTATTATAAAGTGATATCCTTACTCTCGACTTTATCACCATCATTGAGCTTTAGATCTAAAATTAAATATATTTAATATTCAATATCACACTTTAATCCAAACCTTCACCTGATTTCCTGGTTGGCTAAGCCTTATTCTTCTGATTCCTTGTGTGCATGCAGACTGTAGTGTGCCAAGCTCCTCTGTCCATGGGATTCTCCAGGCAAGAATACTGAAGTTGGTTGCCATGCCTTCCTCAGGGAAATCTTCCCAATCTAGATATCAAACCTCTACTTCTTGTCTCTTGGATTGACAGGCAAGTTTTTTACCACTAGCGCCACCTGGGAAAGAAAAGAAATTCTATGCACTCCTGAAAATAACATGCCTGTTTAATTTTAGCTTTTATAGTTGTGTGTCAGTTTGACCAAATATGACATTCTTGATTCTTATTTTCATTCTTTTGCATCTTAGATATGTTTCTTTATTGTTTTCTGTTATGAAATCTTACTTTGAAGAAGCATGATAATCACCTAATTTTTTCCTTATAAATTGAATATTTTCATCCTTTTTCAAAAAAGTTTTTTCTACATATTTAAGGTCTTACAACTTTATTGAAATACATCTCAGGATTGATTTTTATGCCTTGATTTTCACAATTACACAGTGTGGCATTTCAATAAGTATCTGATGTCGTTTCATATATAGAATATTTCTTGAATTATAGTTTTGGTTTATGTTTACTTCTTTTTTCCTTTGGGAATACTGGCTATGAATATAAATATAGATGGTATATTCTTTTGTCTTCTACATCTATAATTTTCTCTAATTTAAAATTTTATTTTTCTTTATTTTTTGTCTTATTCCTCTAATTCTTTTATTATACATTCTTTATCACCTATTCATTTCCTTCTAATTCTTTCTTCATTAGTATGTATGTATGTGTGTATATATACATATATTTACAATTTCTAGCATGTCTGCTCTTTTTCATATACTTGATTTGTTTAGTAATTAAAATTCTAAAATTGTCTACATCTCATCTTTGGCATTTTTTTCTGCTCTTCATATTTTTTAAAATTTTATCTTTTTTATATTAGATCATTGTTTATCTACTCAACTATAATTTTAAGGTATGCCTTCATTATCTATTAAATTATAATTCAGTTATTAACTTTTATCATTTTAATCATTTGTTTGATAATATCACTACATGAAGTTCATTTGTCATTTAGTATTGCTTACCAAAAATGAGGTGGTTTCTTCACTTTTAGATGGAGTTCATGCCTCATCAGAGGGATGGGACAGGGAAGTTTTTCCAGTTTTCAAATATTCTTTGTGGTCATCTCCATAGTTCCCCTTTATGTTTCATCCTTTATATCAGAACCTTCTCTTTTATTAATCCTATTGTTACTATTTTGCTAAGTTTGGATTCTCCTTTGACTGTTTTTCATACTGGTTCATCTTGCACTTCTGGAAATATTTTAAAGTGTATTTGAGAAAATCAGAGCACAGGCTACATTCTCATAGTTTCACTGCTTGTTCTCAGATCAGTCCTTAGATTAGGTTCCTCTCTATTCTGTGGGAACAACCACTAGTAACCCCTGGATTTTTCAGTAGCAGCAGAACACCCCATCATCTTATCTCTCCACACAGTTTCTTATTCTACAATGAAATCTCCATGAGTTCTACTGGTGGTTTACACCATTTATGCATATTCTGGGTTAACTGGGATAATTTCTCACCTAATATTTTGAAGTATTTTTTTCTGAGTTATCTTTGCTTGTCCATTTTATCTCCTATTTTGGTTTTTCATTTTGAGATATAATTAACATATCAAAATGTATCAAAAATTCAAGTGTTATAAGTATAAAATTAAGTGCTTTCTAGTGTATTTACAAGGTTGACTGACCATCACCAATACCTAATTCCAGAATATTTCACCACTCCATTACAAAATGAAGCCTTATCTATATTAACTATAACTCCCCATTTTCCCCTTACCCTATCTCTTGACAACCAGCAACAACTTTTGGTTTCTGTAGATTTTCTATTATGGATGTTTCATGGAAGTGGAATTGTATAATATGTGGTTAATGTATCTGTTATTTTTCATTTAGCCCAATGTTTTCAAAGTTAATTCATGTTCTAGTATGTATCAGTACTTCATTTTTTAATGACTGAACAATTTTCCATTGTATGGATACTCCACATTTTATCTGCCCATCTATTGATGCACATTTGGGTCATCTTTATTTGAGGCTACCATGAATAATGGCACAATGTATAAGTCTTTATGCATTTTATTATGTTATTTTTAGTATAATTCTAGTATCACAAGTGCTGGACCATAGACTAATTATCAGTTTAGTTTTGGAGGACTGCCATACTGTTTACAAAGCCAGTTCACTGTTCTATATTCCCATCATTAATGCATAACATAAGCATTTATTGCTATGAATTTTCCTCTTAGAATTTCTTTTGTTACATCCCACAACTGTTGGTACATTTCCATTTTGTTTGTCCTGAGGCATTTTTTAAATTTCTTTTCTGATTTCTTCTTTGACCAATTGGTTGCTCACTAGCATGTTGTTTAGTCTCTACATATTTGTAAATTTTCCAGTTTTCTCTTTGAAGTTAATTTCTGATTTCATACCACTGTGGTGGGAAAATACACTTGATATAATTTCCACCCTCAAATTTATTGACTTGTTTTTTGGCCTAACATATGATCTATCCTGGAAAAGGCTTCAGGTGCATTTGAGAAGAACATATATTCTGTTGCTTTTAGATGAATGTCCTGTGTGTGTATCTGTGTTTGTCTGTATGTGCATATGTGTATTAAGGTCATATGTTCTATTATGTCATTTAAGGGTCATGTTTCTTTATTGTTATTTCTGTCCAGATAATTTACCTATTGATGTAAGCAGGATATTAAAGTCCTCTACTATTATTGTTGCTGTCAGTTTCTCCCTTTAGGTCTGTTAATATTTGCTTTATATATTTAGAAGTTCTTATGTTGGATGCATAAATGTTTGCAAGTATTATATTCCTTTATTGGAGTGACCCCTCAATTTTTGTAGAATGCTTCTGTTTGTTTCTCATTACAGTCATTTTAAAGTCTATTTTGTCTGATATAAGTATAGCTACTCCAGCTTTCTTTTGGTCTCCACTTGCATGGGATATTTTTTTCCATACCTTCACTTTTAGTCTGTGTGTATTCTCCATCTAAAGTGAATCTCACGTGGGCAGCATATAGATGGGTTTTGTTTTTGTATCCATGCAGCCACTCTATGTCTTATGATTGGAGAATTTAGTGTACTGGTATTATGCTATCTTTATTTTACAGGAAATCATTTGCAGTAAATGCTCACACTGTTGCTGTAATTTGAGAATTATAGTTTTCCTGGGTTGTTTGATTGTGCAAATATTCACACAGGAGAGACCTGCTTCATTCATACTGAGAGTTAAGATGAACTCTGAGATTTTATACATCAGTGTTAAATTTTTTATGGCTACTCACTGTGATATAGAATTTTGCCTTTTACATTAGTTGAGTTATTTTAGTGGAAAACTGATAAAATGTTTCAACATTTTCACTTAGGATATCATCTTGATTGATCCTGGAGAACCTTAGGTTTATTTCTTTTAAATATCATCTTAGAGATTACTCTGTGTTGATTCACTTCATATAGTGATAATAGTATTTTTTTTTAATATTTTTTCTCTCTCTCTGTCACACACACAGACATCCACACAAATCCCCTCCCTGGAAACTTGTGTATGATCCTGGGCTCAGGTGGCAGTTTGATTCCATTCTACTGTTCATAATTTCTGTTGCTTTTTAGTCTCTCAGTCATGTCCAACTCTTTGCAACCCCAAGGACTGTAGCCCACCAGACTCCTCTGTCCATGGGATAAAAAAAATTCATGTTAATTGTTGTTGTTTTAAGAGAAGAACACAGATAAGACTTGGAGTGCAAACTTTTTATGTGGATGATTTAAATGCAGAGGCTACATTCCCCAGGTGTCATGCTCTGTGAGGTGGCACTTACCAGAACTGCAGCATGCCTGTATAAGATGCTCATCTACCTGGTGACTGGAGCCACTCACCATCACTAATGCCTCTGAATATCATGGTACAGAGGTTCCCTAAACTACCAAAGGCCTCACTGCTTTCTATATTAAAGGAGCTCATACCTGCCTATCCTGCCAAGCCACAAATGGTCAACACTTTTATATCTAAAGAACTTTCCCCAGAAAGCCTACTCATTGATTTTGTGTAAAATTTATAAATATTCTCAACATAGTGTCCAGAAATTTTCTACATTGCTTTTTACCCCTTCATTTCCCTTCTCAGCCAAAGACTCTTTGCTTCTCATTTGGCTCTATTTCTTGGCTCTCTCTATATACAGTACTTTGAAAGGAAGACTTTACACTGTGACTTTCTCATGAGATTCTCTGGTATCCACTTGCTACTTCCATTTCTCACAGCTTTAGGTCCATGGAGCCCTACCCATGGCACATTCCAGCCCCAGGACACCTTCAAAGCAGCCCTGTCTTTATCTAGTCCACATCAGATAGGGGGATGTCTTTAGAGAGCTGCTTCTGAGTTGGCCCTGTGTCATTTCTGAAGGCTAACAAGGTACCCAGTAGGCTCAGTGCACACTCAGGCTTCCTCTTCACACTATGCTGACCACCCAAACAGCTCTCTGTCCTGTGGCAAGTTTCACTGGTCTAATACTTATCACTGATTAGCTCTCGTAGTTCTCTTACACCTTGTCTTATTTTTATTGTGCCATCATATCAGATGTACTAACTTTTGTGCATTTAGTCAGAACGCATATCCATTAAAGTTTTTTTTTTCATAAATTGCAGATATGTTTAGAGCTTGAACTTTAGAAAGACTCAGGTTTAAATGTACTCTATTTGTTTCTTTCTATGATACCTTGACAAGATGCTCAACCTGGTCCAACCTCAGAATCTTTTGCTTTTAAATTGTGATAATATCAGTCAAGAAGAATTAAGTGATATCTGGAAATAATACTCATAGAATATCTCTTATTCAGGAACAATTTTATTAATAGCTAGTTCCCTAGAGTAGTGCTTTGTGATAAAATATGCACCCTATACCCATGTTGAATAAACAAATAATGCACATTGTACAAGAATAATGCTTGCAGCTTGAGAATGTATAATGTACCTCTCCTGCCCCATCCTTCAGTGCCCCTTTCCAACCACGGTTTCAGGCCTCACAATCCCTCCTCTTGGGGGCTCCAAGAGTCCTTCTAACATCCCACCCAACCAGAGTCAACCCTGGACTATCTAGGAACTATAGAAGAAGTGTTTAAAAAGAACTCACCACCTAGCAAGACTAATGAAACACAACACACTGTGATGTGCCTTAGGAACATGTGCTGTGCATGTGTGTATGCAATCTGACTGTTTTCTCTGGGGATGAGCATAGCTTTGAGGAGGAAAATGATCACATAGGTAGATCTGGCTTGAACACAAAGGACAGCTCCATTGTGTCCTATTATATGCACCCTTAGATCATCCTCATCCATAGAAGGAGATAACAATGCCTCTTCCCTCCCCTTCTGCTGTGAATATGGTATTTGCAAAGCCCTTTATACTTTATTTATCCCATAGTTGTTAACCATTTAAGTATAATCAATATGCATTAAATCCCTGAAAAATCATTGAGGTTGACCTAACTTCATTCATTCATATAGTTGTCATTTCTTAGACATCTACCCTCTGCTAATGGAAGAGAATGTAATAATGAATAAGACACATTCCCTGTCCTTATCCTTATGGTTGAGATAAATGAGATGAAAACATATCTCCCACTAGGTAATAGTGACAGGTTCTGTAATTAGGTAACCGGTGCCAAAGATGAAGTCATTGAATATTAAAGTGCCCCTTCCTTCCACATAATTGCTAACAAGATTTGGGTGGGCAACTTTCTAGTCCATGTGTAGAGAGAGGGCCAGAATCCCTGCAGGAACCCTGAAACTTGTAGTTTAGGAAACAGTCCATTCCCCAAGCCTGGAATACAATGCCAAGGTTATGGTATGTAGCAATAAATTATAGTGTAAATCTTAGCTACCCTCTGAGTCTGACTATAAGCCAAGTCTAGGAATGCAATGATGAAAAACAAAGCATCCCTCTCTTCTTTCTTTTAATGCCTCTGAACTGGAGAAGCTGGCTTCTACAGCCTGATTTATAGATCCCTGAACACTTTGCTGGATCTCCTTGATCAGCTCAGTTGTGCATCTGGCACAGAAGACTACAGGAGCTGTGTTTGCATCACAAACACTTTCCAAAGCCTGCAAGAGTATCATCTAACTTCCCCTAAGTAGAACTAAGAATCAGAAGATGAAGGAATGACAGTTCCTGAGAGAACGCTCTGACTTTTCCTGCTGGTATTTATAACCGGCCACAATTGGTATATTTCATAATTTAATGCCTTGTCATTAGAGCTCTGATCAATGAGTGGCTTTTGAGTATTTCTTTAGTGACTTCACACACTGTAAATGGAAAAAAAAAATGCCAAAATAAAATAGCTTAAATTTGACCACAAATAAGGAAATACTTAAACATCAATGAACTTAATAAGTGCTTAAAAAGTGCTAAAATTTCTTAAAAAGAAAATTATTAAAATTAGTCAGAATTTGCCCTTCACTTTGGAAATCTCATAGTCTGGAAGGTAAGAAAAAATGGAACCAGAATTCTAAGATGGAAGCCTTCAAGTTCACACAAGGGGCTCTGGGAGCAGCAGCCATGGGAAGTGTGTCAGGGAAAACTTCCTTGGCAGAAGTCAAGGAATAAATGGATAGGAGTTAGCTGGGCAAGGAGTAAGGGTGGGGGTGGGAGGCTCCTGTGGACCTGCAAAAGTAGGAAGAAATCTAGCTTGTTGTTATGAACTGCCTTCCTGCAATGGGTGGATAGCTTACAGAGAAGACTGGAGGTGAGCAAGAGTGGCACCATGGGGAGCTCTGGTGCCAAGGTCAGGTTTGTAAAACAGCATTTAATCACTTGAATGACACAAAGACTAGGACTGAGAGGAAAGAGACCAAATTTTTCTTACAGCACTTTGGGGCCAGAACTCAAGGTTTGTCTTCTTTTGAAAACACCCCAGGAGGCAAGAGGACCTGTTGGGAGGTAGACCTGTTCGCCAGAACCATCTCTTCACAGAGTGGTCCTGAAAATGAAGCTATATTGCTATACTGTTCTGTTGAAATCTGTTGCCTCGGGCCCCATGCACCATCTGTTTCAGAGGACTCAGCTCCTCTCCCTCCCTGGGTGAGAGCTCTCCCTGCCAGCCTCTCCGCCAGTCAGTCCTTGGCCCAAGCTTGTCCACACTCCTTCGCAGCTGATTTACACTGCCACCTCATTGCCAACCAACTGGTGACATCACTCACATTGGCTGCCAGCCACAGAGGGAAGTGAGTTTCCTCCAGAATAGAATTCTGTCCAGACATGCACACCGAAATGGCTGGCACCTTCCACTTAATGGTCCATGTGAAATTTCTCTTTCCTGGATCTGATGGAATGCGGTTCTGTTCTAGTCTGCTTTCATTCCCACAGTTTCAAATTCCTGGGCCTGTCAACTGGATTCCTACTTTCACTTCTCCCCAGCTTCCAACCTCACCCTTTCCCTTAGCCTCTGAGGCAATATCTCCCAGAATGAAATCCATGTTTTCCAGGGGTCTGAGCATGCCAGCATCCTTTAGGAGGGAAAAGCAGTATTCACACAGACCTATGGCAGCCCAACTAAAGGCCAGCACCATGCCCTCACACGTGCCTAAGGGTTAGTGCACCTCTTGCTTGTGTGTGTTACTTCTGTGTGCCATGTTTTCCTCAGGTGGCAGGCTATGGATAGTTTGCGAGTGCTCTTTATTGTGTGTGTGTGTGTATATATATATATATATATATATTTATTTATAAATATTTTATAATATATATATATATATACATATATATATTTTTTTTTTTTTTTTTTTTTTTTCTGGCCACACCTTGTGCCATGCAGAATCTTAGTTCCCTGACCAGGGATGGAAACCATGTTCCTTGCAGTGGAAGTGTGGATTCTTAACCATTGGACCACCACGAAAGTTCCTGTGAGTGCTTTTTATTTTAGAATATAGAATAATCAGTTCTGGCAAGTGGTATCTTCTGATGTCACTGCTTGTATGTGGAACCCAGTTCAACGGAGATGAGTGGCTTCTTGTTTGGAACAGAATTAGTGCTGCCCTGAGGAAATCTTTTTTTCTGATAGATGTGTTACAGTTGTTGCTCTGATCATACAAATAGAGCTTCTGGTGGTTATTACCATGAGTAAGTCTCTCAGTTTTTCTTTGGCTTGTTGAAGAAATAAAGCCATGAATGCTTTGTGTATTACTATCTCTTACAAGATGGTGGTGAGCAGAACTCAGTGAAGACCCTTATGCCTTGACCTGTCTGTTATTTTCAAATTCCAATCTCAACCAGGAAAGCTCTTTGGCTCTTTCCTAGAGACAGGACAGTGCAACCTGCCACTTGTCATAGTCTTGTTTGATCATAGCTTAAGGACACAAGAGGCCTTTGTCACAAGCATCCTGCTGAATTGCAAATTAATGTGCCAAAGAAAGACACCTCAGGCATTAGTGGAACATCTGTTGCACTGAAGGAGGAAACAGAACAGGCTCTATCTTGAAAGCAGGACTCCATCCTGGGCAGGACTGTGGACTTTGAGCTATATGCCCAGTATCTATGGAAACGACATACCAACTGGAAAACCAGGCCCCCGGAAGGAAGAGCCCCAGGACTCTCCAGCACCTAAAAGAATACCCTAATTATCTGTGTGACCGAATAGAATCATACATTCTATTATGCTTATTGGGGAACGACCACAAGCCTATTGATAGTTGTCCACTGTTAACTACCTAGGTTTAAGGCATATGAATCACAGGTTGACTTTGATTGTATCTTTCTTTTTCCTTTGTTCAGACTAGTTTCAGGGAATTTGGGGACGTAGGTTTGGGCACTTATGCTTAGGGTATACAAGGTTTTCACCAAAACTGGTTGGGGTCTTTGGCTAAGAGGAGACTCTGCCTTGGGCCCATCAGTGTAATGAACTGCACTCCACTATCTGCATTGTCCTTCTAAGTGAGCTTGTTTCCTGGAACGCGTGGCTACAACAGCACTTTTTTAGTGATAAATGGCAAAAGTAACATAAAATAACATGGGCCAGGAAAAGCTGAGAGCAGCTTCAGCAGGTTCTTTGGTTAAATTGCATAAACCTTTCTCCAACTTCCCAAGAGAGGGGAGATCCTGCAATACTTCATAGAAGGTAACAAAGCAAGTCCTCCTTAAGTGGAATACTCAGATCTCTTTGGCTCCTGGTAACTCTAAGGAATTTTAAAGAGATCATTTTAAAAAATGGTGAAAGTTTGGAATAAAAGGAATAAAAAAGAATTATTGTGCATGATCTCAACAGAGAATTAAAGAATAGAGCGGGTTCATTTAGAATCAGCAACATTCTGCAACACAAGAATAAAGAGTGTGGAAAAAGAGTTCCTTGTATGATCTTCACTTCCATATATTTGCCAAAAAAATACTGCCCCTGTAATTGCAAGAGGTTTTCTCTACTCAACTAAACAGTATCATGATCAAGGGCATGGTCCAAGCCAATGCCCCCATAGTGGCGTTGAGTTCTCTGTGCTTCATCACAGCCTCAGACTTTTTAAAATTATCTGAAATTTCTTTCATCTATTCATTCCTTTGCCTCTAACCAGTAATGTGGTTGACAGTTTTGTACATGGAACATTTATTATTTACCTTGTGCACACAGCTCACATATTCAGCACCTCAGTGACCAGCCACATGAATGTGTTAGGTGGCATTGTCAGGAATGGCTCCAAAGAAACTGTCTGATTTATCAGATCACTTCCTATTGGGTATTTCAGTCATGCTCAGCCAGAGTACACACTGCAACCACCTGAGGAGCACTTTAAAGATACAGATGGTGATATCTTAGGCCACACATTTGGTATAGTAATTAGTCTGGAGTTGGTTCAGACATCTAATTTATCTCAGAGTCCACAAAAAGTGAATCCAACCTGCAGCTGCAGTTGAGAACCTCTGAGCACTGCCAAAAGAAGAAAGAAGAGTGCCCAGTTTTCCTTTTCTTTAGAAAATAGCAATATGTTTTAAAAGAAATGATTACTTTCACAACAGAAGTGACAACATTTGCCACCTTTAAGTACAAATATTTTTCATGCAAATTTCCCAAACTCTCATTTGGAAAGCTTTACCCCTCTCTGCCTGACTCCCTCTTCAGTGTTAGTGGTTGGGGTCAGGGTGCAGGACTGCTGCAGGGACCTGAGGACCCAAGGATGGAGCTCCAGACATGGCAGCTGCTCCACCTCCCTGCCTTTGATCTCCACTCTTCTCAACAGCTGACCTGCTTTGCAAAGGTCAGCAGGCTCCTGGCCAGCAGAGTTAAAAGTCACACATGTCCATGTAGTTGAAAGAGCGTTCATTCAGAGGGTTTTACTCTAAGATCTAGAGCCCCTCTGATTTAGACAGGAAGCTTGCAGAGGCCCAGCCACACTCTCTGTGATTCCATTTAGGTTGTTAGGCTCAAAACCTCATAACAATGGTTCATTTGATAACCACTTTTTCCATCTGTAAGGAACCTGATAGGAAGATACAGCTAAGCCAGGAGAAACATGAGTGTTTGTATACCCATGTCTCTGGCAAAATACAGTTGTTTTCACAAACCCATAGCAACAGCACCAAACTATTGTGGGGTGGTGGTAGACTTCTCCAGTATAGGTAATGGTGTAGCATTGTCAGCTGTTGTTTTTGCTTAGTCACTAAATTGTGTCAGATTCTTTTGCAACCCCATGGACTATAACCCACCAGGCTACTCTGTCCATGGGATTTCCAGTAAGAATAATGGAGTGACAATAGAGGACTATAAAACAAACAAAAAAAAAAACTTACTAAAAGTTGATATGCTTTTTGTTATCACCATTCTGAAGAATGTCAATAATATTTCTTCACCTTTAAATATCTTATGTTGGTCTAAGTCCTAAATAACTGCTGTGGTTACTGCTAAGTTTTAATAATATAAATGTCAGCCTCAAATAAGCATATTTTTATGACTTATCCTTAAATGAACATTGTATTCTACATGGAAGTTGATTCAGAGTATGTCCCAACACACACCAACTCAGCCACCCCTGTGTGTGTCTGTCATAAGATGAGAGCCCTCCAGACTCTTCTAAGGGGTAGCTTGCAGCTCTAACCTATGTGGTACTTCATACCTTTGTGTTTTGACAACACATTTAAAATAATCAATTAAAGCACAAAGTTCAATACACAAAACTAAAGCTTTTTCAATACTGTTCAACATGGAGTTTACATATGTGTGGAAAATTTAAAACAGTGAAAGAGTATAGAAGACAAGGTATAATATCTTTATTTAGTAAGTGCAAGATTTATTTAATATGTAATATTTTATTGAATATAATAATATATATAAAATTGAATGTAAGAACATAGTGTTACTGGGTACAACAGGATTACTGTTACCGAGTCCAAACTTGCTCTACCCACCACAAGATAAGTCAATGAATTCAAGGCGAGGTGTTGGGATCAGGAAGGGACTTCATTCAGGAGCCAGCTGACTGAGAAGAACAGTCAGCTAACACCTCAAAATAGCCAAAATAACCAGGGGCCTGGTTGCCAGGTTTTTATAGGATCAAAGATGGGGACGGGTGAGGATACAAAGTAAAAATACTATTCAATCTTTGCAAATGTCCCTTAGACTGGCAAGGGAATGAGTTAGTTTCACTTCCTTACAGTCACTCACCGGCGGGCTGCTCAGGTTGTCTCCCTGAGGCAGGCCATTATGTATGCGTACAGTAACAAGAAATGGGCAGGATGAGAGTTAGTCACAGAAGCAGATCCAGCATTAGTTCAAAATTAACTTTTCCCAGTTACAAGATGACAATAATTTTGTTAAGCAGAGGATGGAAGCAAGGCACCACCTGTGTTTGCAGTGCAACCCAATGTTGACAATTGTTCATCTGTACAGAAGCTGTGACCCACATCCTGGGTAGCCTCGGGGAACTCCTTTAAACTCTCAAGCCAGTTCCCTCAACAACAAAGTAAAACCCAGTGAGAAAAGCCCCTTTCAGGAATTGAGATCTAATATTGATTCTAAAACTCCTGGTTCAATCACTACTTTGAGGCACTTGTAACACAGATAGAAAGATGAGACATGCAACTCACAAAAAGTTAAACAGCTATAAAAGATGCCAGCACAAAATAAATAAAAAATCAGAAAATGGTAAGTGTGGAGTAAATGGAGCCCACAATTCCTGCCCTCAAAGCCTGGAGAGACCACATGGCCCAGAGGGGGCTGGGGAAGCTTTCTGAACACTTTGGGCAGCTCCTGGAAGCACTTCTGCTTAGTTGTCTGTAATTTACAACCCTAGGCTCATTTTTCTATGGTTTAAAACTGGATTGATGCAGTCTGCTTTAGAGGTGAGGATTGGGGTAGTGGGGGGAGGCGACTTTAGAACCCAGAGATGGTGCTGACATAGCAGGAGGACAGAATGCATGCCCATGGACAGGCAAGCACAGCCAGTTCCAAGGATGCAGGAGGCTTTTGGCTCTCCATCACTGTGATGTCTCCTGTAGACTATAAGAAACCCATGTCTCCCCAGACACCAGCACATATTCTTCCAACACAACAGGAGCTGTGTCTATGCTTCCCCATTAGCCCTAGGCTTGTCAGCCCTTCTGGCTTCTCTCCCACAACTACTTCATGTGGGGCCCACATGGCTGATTCCCAGGGATGACTGCTGCCCTCTGCTTGGTCTGTCCTGATGACCACTGAGTTGGTGACCCAGATTCACCACCTACCCTGTGCTCAGGGAGCTCAGCAGAAAGTGGCATTCGGCAGCCCAGATATGTTTGGGGTATAGGAGAATGAGCACATGTGCTCAGATATGCCTTGAATCTCTTCACACCAGAAAGTTGGTTTGGTTTTTCTCCTGTACCCCCAAAACTAGCTTGCTTCCTTTCCAACCAGGCCATGTGTGGCTGTCCTCCCTATAATTCCTCTGGTTTATTTATAAGATAGCTTTCTGCATTCTTACTTCTCCAGATTGCCTGTTCCCCTGGGAGCAAATGGAAACCAGGCTGCCCCACATTTAGGGCAGCTCAGTGCTCTCTGAAATGCAATTAAAATGTTAAAGAAGATGGACAATCAATATTTTATAAACTACACAAAAAATTCTGTTTCTAATGGACTGGTGTGTGTTACAAAACTGGGAGAGCCTGAGGCTGTGTCTACAAAATGCCAAAGCAACTAGTTGCAAAGTGAAAAATTTCTCTCTCCTTGTCAATCTCCAGGACTTAGTTCCCTCGCTAGCTCTCCCTCCCATATCTGATTAACTGGACAATTTGTTCTGACACTGGGGATGACAGGGCCACAGAACAGGGAGACCCAGATTCAAAGCAAGAGTGAAAGCCTAACAGAGACTTTATCAGGCTTCTCTTCACTCTCTCCAGGAGAAGAACAACAAACATCATTTTTCTGAGCTGTTAAAAGCATGTTGTTCTAGAGGGAAATGATACATGCAGGTACCAGGCACATGAGTGACCATTCCAACTTTCTCCATATTCCAGATCTGGACCCAGAATCCTTCCCACACACCCCCAGACAGCTGTGACTAGATAGAGGCAGGGCCCACAGGGTTAAGAATTGTGTCTGGGGCTAAGGTTATGTCACTATTCCTCCCAGCAGCTCAAAAAATAACAAAGTCCCCTATTGTTTAAAAACAGCCAAAAATGGAGCCCAGGGAGCTACTTAGTAGCTTGTCATTATCCACAGCTGGGAAGAAGCAGAGGGAGTTTGGAATCAGCTGTCTGCAAAGCCCCAGACTCCTCCTGGCCCACATGCTACTCAGTTTCCGCATTGTGTGAGGATTGGCTGAGCCCCAGGCAACATGTCAGACATCAGGATGAAGTGAGACAGAACAATCTTTCCTTCAGAGCACTCACACCATGAGGATAACTTGGCCCCTACTCAACAATGAGGCACTGCCCCTGCTTCTGCAAGGAAAGACAAAGCTGTTGTCCACATGCATGCTAAGCCAGGAGGCTGGGAGCACAGCTCAATACCCAAGGTGGGGCAGGGAGCTGGCTTTCAGGATGACCTCAATGGGTGGGGCCTGGACTGCAGTCACCAAGGTAGACATAAGTATGAAATCAGATCTTGGCAAATGAGGAGGTTTTAGATGAGAAGATGAGACAAAGGCAGGCAGCCTGACACATTTCAAAGCACAAATGCTGAGAAGTTCTTGCAAGTGAGACTAGAGGACAGGGAAGGTACAGGAACAGAGTAGAGACTTGTGTCAAGAGGAGAAAAGGCTCAGGGCTGTGCAGGGGCCATCTGCATGTGAGGAGGCATTTCCAGCTCCAATGTCCCTGTGAGGATAGCAGGCTGGCTGTAAAGTGGGTATTATGGATGAGGGCACTGAGTCTAGAGAGGTCAGGGACCTGTACCAGTCACACATCATGGAAGTCTCAGAGCAGACTGGAAGCAGGCCTATGGTCCTCACCTCCTGCCCTCACAGGAATGGCCTCCAGGCAGCAGACCCTGAGAACCACACTCTGTGTGAGATGAGAGACTGTGAAGATTGGCTTGATTATTCAGACAATGAGAAACTGATAAATATATTTGATAAGGAAGATTAAATGACATGATCAAAATTACATCTTATAAAGATTGGCCACGGCATTAAGGGGTACAGAGAGGCAGAATAAGATGGGAAATTTGGGAGATGATCCTCTATCCAGGTAGAATACAGTTTAGACCATTGAAGAGAGAAGAGAAGAGGTAGTTCAGGGGTGGGGAGGGGAACATAGGGTCTTGTGAGAGGCCAACCACTGACTGACTAGAAGAGGGTGGAGCTGAATGAAGAAGAGTCAAAGGAGATTTGAGTCCTGGTGCCTGGGGGAAGAAGCAGACATGTGGGATGGAGGCAGAATAGGTGCTGGAGGGAAGATGCAGCTTTCTTCCATTTGCATACGTTCCCACTAAAAATGCACCAGAAGTGACACTATTTTCTCAAGAGCACTTGGCAAGCATGCATGCTAAGTCACTCAGTCATGTCTGACTCTCTGTGAACCTAAAGACTGTAGCCCACCAGGTTCCTCCATCCATGGGATTTTCCAGGCAAGGATACTGTAGTGGGTTGCCATTTCCTTCTCCAGGGGATCTTACCATCCTCCAGGGAAAGAACTCACGTCTCCTTTTGTTTCTTGCATTGGCAGGCACATTCTTTACCACTAAACACTACTTCAGTTCAGTTCAACTGCTCAGTTGTGTCCGACTCTTTATGACCCCATGGACTGCAGCATGCCAGGCTTCCCTGTCTCCAACTCCTGGAGCTTAATCAAACTCATGTCCATCGAGTCAGTGATGCCATCCAACCATCTCATCCTCTGTTATCTCCTTCTCCTCCCGGCTTCAATCTTTCCCAGAATCAGGATCTTTTCAAATGAGTCAGTTCTTCGGTGGCCAAAGTATTGGAGTTTCAGCTTCAGTGAATATTCAGGACTGATTTCCTTTATGATTGACTGGTTGGATCTCCTTGTTGTCCAAGAGACTCTCAAGAGTCTTCTCCAATACCATGGTTCAAAAGCATCAGTTCTGTGGTGCTCAGCTTTCTTTATAGTCCAACTCTCTCCTTTATAGGAGAAAAGAGCAGTGACCCCACAAGAGACTGACCCAGACTTGCTTGTGAGTGTCCAGGAGTCTCTGGCACAGGGGTGGGTTGACAGTGGCATGCTGCAGAGTCGGGGGCACTGAGTGTGGCAGTGTGCATGGGAACTTTTGAAGGAGGTCACCATTATCTTCATTACCTCCACCATAGTGTGGCCTCAGGTTAAACAACAGGAAGGGAACACAGCCTCAGCCATCAATAGAAAATTGGGTTAAAGATTTACTGAGCATGGCCCTGCCCATCAGAACAAGACCATTTCCCCCTCAGTCAGTCTCTCCCATCAGGAAGCTTCCATAAGCCTCTTATCTTTATCCATCAGAGGGCAGACAGAATGAAAACCACAATCACAGAAAACTAACCAAACTGACCACATAGACCACAGTCTTGTCTAACTCAATGAAACTATAAGCCATGCCATATAGGGCCACCAAAATGGATGGGTCATGGTGGAGAGTTCTGACAAAACTTGGTCTGCTGGAGAAGGGAATGGCAAACCACTTCAGTATTCTTTTCTTGAGAACCCTATGAAAAGCATGAAATGACAAAAAGTGCCATCTGGGAAGCCCAAATAATTTTGCAAATAAAGTCAAGAATGTTTGCCCAGCAACCATATTTCCCTGAGAGTACTGAGTTTCAGAATGATCAGAAGACTCCGGCTGTGAGCAGGAATGTAACAGGTGAAATGCTGGGTGGGGCTTCTGCTCTGAGGGCCTCACCCTTCTCTGTCTGCACTGGCTGAAGGCAGGTACACTCACCTGTAATCCTAGCCCTCCCTGCCTCCTTGTGCCTGCCCTCACTCTATCCTGGGACTTCAGGGTTCAGTTGAATGGGGAAGCTAAGCTGGAGACCGACCAGCTGCACCCAGGCTCTGCCAGAGCTCAGGTGTGGTTACCCTGCTTCTGGGTATCCTCTATATAAAAGCAGGGAGTCATATATGTTAATCCCAACCTCCTAATTTACCCCTCCTCCTCTTTGTCCCCTTTAGTAACATGTACATACTAATGTATATAAAATAATCAACAAGGACCTACTGTATAGCATAGGGAATTCAATATTCTATAATAACCTAAATGGGGAAAAGATCTGAAAAAGAATGGATATATGTATATGTATAAATGAATCACTTTGCTGTACTCCTGAAACTAACACAACATTGGAAATCTATACTCCAATATGAAAGAAAAGTTAAATTAAAAAGTAAAAAGAGATAACACTACAAGAGAAAAAAGAATAAGAGATTAAAAAATAAAAGTAGAGAATCTGATTATGTTGTGTCTGCAGTCCTTCTAATGAATTTTGAATATTTCCAAATACCTTAGACGGGGCCAGATTCACAAACAGCAGAACATTATCATGGGCACTTAAGACTTGGTGAGAAGATGACCAAATATCTAGGAAAGACAGCTGGGGGCTGGCTGCCTCTCTGCAGAGGATAAGCCACGGGCCTGGGGTTTAATCCCTAATTGGGGAAATAAGATCCCACAAGACTCGGGGTGCAGCTAAATACATAAACAAATACAAGATGTCAGAGAATGTTGTTTTGATTTGGATCTTTTGGTTTCTTTTGGAGACTTGCCTCTAGCCTTCTCAGCCAGGAGCAAGACTGGTCAATTAATGCTTGCTGTCTTCCTCCACTCTCACCTTGACCTAAGAGGCTCAAAGACAGCCAAAAAGGCTAGGAGACAGGCATTGAGTTGGTTCTGGAATTCTTGTGGCCTCTCCTCTGCCTTCCATGTGGAGCCCCAAGAAGTTCAGGCAGCCAATATGTCCTTACACAGGATCCAGATGTTGCGCTTCCCCACCCATACCTGCCTGCCCACACTGTCTCCTGAGGGGCTGCCCAGAACCTGTGTTCTCTCTTGCAGTGCTGTTCTGAGTGAATGCTCTCCTTCTTTCACACGAAGGTCTGAGCACAGGACTTTCAACAACCACACTCCCACTTGTGTTCAATTCTGACTTGGGGTATGCATTCAAACCTGGGCTTATTTAAGAAAAAGAACACATAGCTGAGCCCAAAGATTTGTATTTCCAAGCCTAAGCCATGTGCTGGAAGGGTGGAACCCCTCTAAGGGCCTCAGACTTCAATGATTCATTAGAAATCTAGAAAAGAAATATACTTATGAGTCATGAATTTATTCCAGACCCCTTACTCTGAACAGAAAAAAAAAAAAGAATGAAATATAATTTTTCATCAGAAAACATTTTTTCCTAATATCATGTTTCTCTTACCTGAAAAATAATGATATGAACTCTTTGTGACTGTTCCTCCTCTTTTATGAAGAATGTTTTCTTGCTTCTTGCCCTGACATGGAGGGCATATGTTCTGAAGAGTGTAAGGATTATAATTCACATTAGCAATGCACTCAGTGGGCTTCATTGACAAGTGTTTTAACAATGTGCCCACAACTCCAGACCCAGGAGGAATATGAAGGGTGGCCACAGTCCCCTAAACATGTGCAACTCATCTTTTATTTTTCAGTTTATTATTAACATCTTAATTATGTGTTTCTTATTACAAGATAACCAGATCAAGAACATCAAGGTCCAAGTTAACCTAGGTACCTGGTTTAGGGTCTCATCAGTGAGTCCTTCTAGTGAAACTAAGCAATCCCCTGTGGTGCTCCTGGGCACAAAAGGGTTGAACCATAAAGAAGGCTAAGCACTGAAGAATTGATACTTTCAAATTGTGGTGCTGGAGAAGACTCCTGAAAGTCCCTTGGGCTGCAAGATCAAATCAGTCAATCCTAAAGGAATTCAACCCTGAATATTCATTGGAAGGACTGATGCTGAAGCTGAAGCTACAATACTTTGGCCACCTGATTCGAATAGCCAATTCATTGGAAAAGACTCTGATGCTGGGAAAGATTGAGGAGAAGGGGACAACAGAAGATGAGATGGTTGGATGGCATCATCAACTCAATGGACATGAGTTTGAACAAACTCTGGGAGATGGTAAAGACTGGCATGCTGCAGTCCATGAGGTCATAAAGAGTCAGGCATGACTTAGTGAATGAACAACAAAAACAATGACCTGCAATAAATTATATGTATATTACAAGTATTGGTAAAATTAGTAATGTGTTTAGATCTTTACCTCAAAATAATCAATGCCTACAGATATAGAACCATTAATATCTATACCTAAAACTAATGTAATTTTATAATCAATTATACCTCTAAAAAATAAAAAAAGATAAAAAAGAATCAATGCAGAAATGCTACCAATAAGTGCATGTCCCTAGCATGTATATAGTATGCTTGTGTGTACCCCATATCTATGCCCTTCACCTCAGCACACCCTGTTCTTGGTCTGGCACCCTGCAAAAGTGGGTGCAAACTCTGAAGGAGCACCCAATTCAGTTGTGGAAAGAGAATTGTAACAGATGAAGAGGTAAATGCTGCAGAATGAGTAAGACAAGGTTTCCCAAAAAGAGGTGAGATTTCAGTTGGGTGTTAAAATGTCACCTGATTGCTGTGCATTGCCTGAGTGAGTCTATGACCATCCAGTACCCATCTTCCGTCCCAGCACTCTGATTTTTCTTCAGCAATCCCCTTGATCCCATTAATCTACCTCATTTAACACAGTGTTTGTTCCTGGGGTGTGCACATGTCCCAGTCAGGGCCAAGAAGAGTGATGTGTGGGCCTCAGCTGGCACTTTTGGAAACAGAGACTCTCTTTCTTCTGGACATAACAAGTGAGGGATGTCAGCACAGAGCCCCAGAGGAGACTCAGGAGACTGAGACTAGCAGGTAGCAGATGAAAGACATCCTGACCCATCATGGAGCCTGATCCAGAGGCAACCATGCAACCCTTGACTATGGACTTTTCAATTATTCCAGCAAACAAAGTCAATCCAATTTGAGTGAGATTTTCTTGAACAGAACTTTGAAGGGCAAAGACATCAAGTGTGTTTGAACAGATACTTTCCATTGCTTCTAAGGGAAAAGCTGATGCAAACCCTTATCTAAGTGTATCTAAGAGAAGACTGTCTAGTCTGCTCTGCATCTTTTTCTTTTGTATCATCAGGTTCTGCAATTTCCCACAGCTCTGCACTGAATTTTCATTTACATTTTACATAGTTCTAATGTTTAAATTAAAAATATACAGTTGCAGTCTCCTGCCATAAAGTTGATCTAAGTTTGGAGTAATTTTCAAGAGTATAACCTGTGTTGCCAAGGACCAAGCCCTTCCTAGGGTCATGCAGAATTAAGACTGCCTTGTGTCCACCATTTGTCATAACTGGAGAGACACTGGCTGTTTGCCACTCTTAAAAAGGGCTCAGCCCTGACTTATCAGGGTGTTTTCTGTCCTGAATTTTCTCACTTCTGCATACAATTTTGTCTCTAACAGTGGTAAGCAGTTATTTACTCTGGTCACTTTGTTATAGTTAAAGGAACACCCTGAGTGAATCTAACCTGAGACACACCTTCCTGGTGGAAAGGATTCCTGTGTTGCACTATGAAACATCCCCCTTGTCCTGGCAACTTTGGGCTTCATATTTAATATTCATCACTTGCTTTCACATGGGCTATATCGCTTATTCAAAAGCAGAGACATTACTTTGCCAACAAAGGTCCATCTAGTCAAGGTTTTTCCAGTAGTCATGTATGGATGTGAGAGTTGGACTTGAAGAAAGCTGAGTGCCAAAGAATTGATGCTTTTGAACTGTGGTGTTGGAAAAGACTCTTGAGAGTCCCTTGGACTGCAAGGAGATCCAACCAGTCCATTCTAAAAATCAGTCTTGGGTGTTCTTTGGAAGGAATGATGCTAAAGCTGAAACTCCAATATTTTGGCCACCTCATGTGAAGAATTGACTCAGTGGAAAAGACTTTGATGCTGGGAGGGATTGGGGGCAGGAGGAGAAGGGGACGACAAAGGATGAGATGGCTGGATGGCATAACCGACTCGATGGACATGAGTTTGAGTGAACTCGGGGGTTGGTGATGGACAGGGAGGCCTGGCGTGCTGCAATTCATGGGGTCACAAAGAGTCAGATACGACTGAGTGACTGAACTGAACTAATATCACTTATAGCCTTCCCTTTGTCTGAAATGTCCTCTAACCCAACACTTTCCCATGATTCTCCAGGTTTTCTTCTTTCCAGGAGCAGATGAAATCATTTCTTCTCCAAGGAGTCTTCTTTTCCTGTATTCTGAGGAACTGACCTTCCCTCTGTATTTGATACCCTTTATGCCCTGACCTTGTTGTTTGTGCATGTGCCTTTTTCATTAATTTATGAGAGCTGCTGAGAACACAACTTTTGATCCAATCTCTTGGGACAATTTGTGGCTAACAAATGTATGTTAAAATAAGTGTAACTGAACCAAGCCTAAATAATCTAAAAACTAGCAGTAGAGAAATAATTTAGTAAAATAACATCTCTAGATGTGTGTGGTTCCAGGGTTTATAGGGGGCATCCAGCATTTAATGATTTGATGCATCCTTTCAGAATGAGCTGTGCACAAGCTGTGTGGGCACTGTTGGTGGCCTGAGCATCATTAATAATTCAGAGTCTACATTTGGAGAGGTCCTTGTCTGCCAAGTTTGGAAGAAGAGGCAAAATGAATCAAGCTGAGAAAGAAGGGTGAAAGAAAATGCAAGAGCACAGTCATAATCTTGATGACTATTAAAAATCTCCAGCTATTGATTTTATATGCAGAACATGTCAGACTCAGAAATGAACCAGGAGAGATTTCTTTAATAACAACCAAGGAAAGAATATAATTTATGTGGGATATTGAAAAAGAAGCATTAAAAATTACATCTTGATTAATAATTTGGAGAATTTTAAAAATATTTGGAATGGCAATTTTGAAGTGTCTCTGGGTATATTCATCACTGAAGTGGTTTCCCCAAGGCTTTGTGCTGTCTTGGTACAGAGAGAACAGCATTTCTGTGAAACCCTGCAGTCATAATGAAGTCAGGGCACCC